>NW_015654511.1:290893-293713 GCF_001515625.1 Sinocyclocheilus rhinocerous
ATAATATAATATTATAATATAATACAAAATAAGATTTAAGAAGGTTTATTGGGTTTTTTGCAAACTTAATTAACCTCTCCTTTTTTGTTCCATTGAAGAAAGAAAATCACAGATTTAACATAATGAACAGTAAAGGTTGAACTGTGAATCATTTGTGAATGTCTATATTCCTTTAAGAACCCAATACACAATTGGTTACATTATCTCAAACTGCTAATCATCTGGCATTTAAATTGTTGAGATTAGACAACTCTTGATGATCTCTGATTGAAATTCTGGCCAATGAACGGCACAGTTGCTATTAATGTTTATAGCATTTGGACCTGCCATGGATGCATTAACTGCATCATTAGAATGAGAACAGCTGCTCGCGGCCTGCATAACAATTCACACTGAGATCACAGCGGCAGCGTGAGAGGGAGCTATGAGTTTGAGCTCACTCATATGTCAGTCTGACGCTGCAATGCTATTCAGAAGATTCTCGTACTGCCTGTTTCTGTAAGATAATGAAGGTCCCATCAGAACAAATCACTGGGTTATTGTCTTCACATGACAGGGACGACTATGATCCTCCTGTATTATTTAACAAACCAGGTATTTGAATAGAGAGATGTTAATCTGAATCCCAGTGAATGTTATTTCATGTACGGCTTTAGACTGCATTGTCCAAGCGCACAATGAATTCCTGTCAGTTCAGTTCATCTATAACTGACTACAAGACATACTGTGCATAAAAAACTACAACTGCACATGTAATCCTAAATGTGTTAAGAGTCTCATTCGACAAATGGTTTATGTTTCGATCGCTCAGTTGTTTGCAGTTTTCTTCTAGTGTAAACCCTGACCGATTGTGACATAGATGTATTGTTACAGGCATTAGAGTTTTGGCAAGACAAGTAAATCGCTTGTAGTACCTTCTATTCAAAAGTATGCTGCCATTCCATCTTCTTTCCTGAGATGAGAGCAATTTTCTTTCAACAGGGCTTTTTGTCAGATGGAGGAAATAGATGGAACTCTTTACTGTTAAATATATGTGACTTTTGCTTGCAGGTACATGAAAAAGTGGATCAAAGTCACCTTGAAAAATAAGGTTTTGGGCTAGTCTGTGTGTATGCTTTGTTGTTTTGATTGTAGCAGATCAAGGGGACCTGTCAAAATTTTTAAGGCCAAACATTTCAGATAAAGTAAAGTTCACTGGGTCAGACTGGAGGATAAAACTTTACCCACCTGCTGCAACCAAAGATATTGCATTTAAAGGTTAAAGAGATAGTTAAATGTGAGAATTCTGTCATTATTTAATCACCTTAATGTCAACACAACCGTGACTTCAAATTTCCCAATAGTTAGTGAGTCAGATTTGTGCAATATATTTATATAAACAATAAAACAGTAATCTATTATCATACACGACCATTAAAAAGCAAGATTTTTATAAAGAAATTAATCATTTTATTCAGTAAGGATGCATTAATTGATCAAAAGTGACGGTAAATAAATGTAAATACATTTCAAATAAATGTTGTCCTTTTGAACTTTCTATTCATCAAAGAATCCTGGAAAAAAGTATAAAAGTTTCCACAAAAAGATTAAGCAGCTGTTTACTATGGAAGCTTGTTCCACCCACAGGATAAAAAAAAAAGCTCACAATTCTGACTTTTTTTCTTGCAGTTATGAATTTATATCTAACAATTCAGACTGAATTGTGAAATATAAACTCATAACTGCGAGAAAAAAGTCTAAAAGTCTAAAAAGTAAATTGTGAGAAAAAAAGTTGAGTTTTAAAAAAGTCGCAATTAACTTTTTTTATTCAATGGTGTAAAAAACATAATTGCAAGATATAAACTCAGAATTGTGAGAAAGAATGTTTCACAATTCTGAGAAAGACTTTTTTTTATACTGTAGCAGAAATGAACTTCCATAAAAAATCAAAAAAACACAAGCCACCTAAAAAAGACTCTGAGAGGCATGTTCCCGACCGTCTGCAGAGCAATAAATAGGCTGTAATTACTAGTTTTGAGTGTGAATTCTACCATGCAAATCTTTGATTAGTGTAACACTGTGAGAAAATGTGCATTTAATCCTCTTTCATTTTATCAGTCGTATATATATGAGCTGTTCAACCAGATGCATCATCCTGAGATCAGGGTCACTGAGGGTCACTGAGATCAGCAAGTGACTGTTTTCATAGTCTTACAAAAGCATGTCTGGGTATTACTCAGTTCACCACATAAACCTGGAAACCCAGCAACTTTTCTCACTTGAGGTATTATTGTGCAGCATGTTTTTATCCACCCACAGCATGCCAACAGGGAACAAAGAGTGCTAGAGAGGGGAGAAAACCTTTCCTCGTGTCACGTCGTCATCGCCTGGCCCACCTCAAAGCAGGCCATGAGGGTGTAGCTTGGGGGGGCGTTGTGGGCGGGTTGAAATGCCGTTTGAATACTGGAGGAGAGAAGGAGGAGGATGAGGAGCGGGAGAGGCAGATGGCGCGTGGTTGGGGAGAGAGGGGACAGGACTAGGCACAGCGCAGCACGCCCAGGAAATACAATCAAACTCTCAGCAGACCCGTTGAGTCTGACATACAACACATCTCTCTCTTTCTCAGTCTCAGTCTCTCTCGAAACATTACCATATACCTGCTATGGCCATTTGCTATACCTTGAACGTGTTTCCAAAAGGTCACCAATGTTACCACCTTTTCCAGACACGTTTCTGGAGAGACTGACGCTAGAGGCTGCAGTCTTTAGCCTCCTTGTTAGTGCGTCCGCTTCCCATGCCAGAGACCCACTCGGCACAAGAACAAGGTGTGGCGGGGGGGAC
>NW_015654511.1:293859-296860 GCF_001515625.1 Sinocyclocheilus rhinocerous
GAGACCCGGGTTCGAGACCCACTCGGAACAAGAACGAGGTGTGGCGGTGAGGACCCGGGAGAGAGGGGTTACATATACACAGATGTGTTCGGATGCACATATGGCAGGAAATGCAAAAAAGAAATTCCATAAATGATGAGGAAGAAGGTGACTGAAATACATCAGCCTTAGAAGGGTTTCAAAGCTATTTCAGAGGTGCTCAGACTCCAAAGAGCCACAATGAGAGCCAATATCTCCAAATGGAAGAAAAAACATTGTGTTCGGCCTTGCAAAATTCCTCCAAGAGTACATCGACGACTCATCCAGGAAGTCACAAAAGAGCCAAGAACCAAACTGGATTACATTTTCAGAGTGGCCTAGTCAAAGTTGTGCATAGAACCCAATTGAGATGCTGTAACAGGATCTTAAACAGGCAGTTTATGCTCAAACCCTCCACTGTGGCTGAACTATAGTGCTTCTGCAGAGAGGATTGGGCCAAACTCTCACTGCAGCACTGAGGTCCAATTATCAGAAACGTTTGGCTGCAGTTACTGTGGCTAAATGTGTCACAAGCAGATTTTTAGTTTAAGGGGTCAATTAGTTTTTTACATGGGTGATTTCTTCAAAAAATTTATTTTGTTTACTCAGATTGCCTTTTATGTTGTATTTTGTTGGAAGATCTAGCATAAAATACACATAGAAACGGAAGCAATCAGGATGGGTGCAAATACATTTTCATTTTCAAATACATATATGCTGTAAAAGGTACATTATTGCAAAATAAATGACAGGATGATCATGACATGAAGCAGATGGGACATTTATCATCTTAAATTATTTTGCAACAATGACTGTCTGAGTGTACTTTATCATGCTTATTGAATGGCTCGATTTCCCTAATAAATAAATAAATGGTTGAAATTATTTGAATAACTAAGAAGAGAGAGACTGCAGACTGCTATAAGAAACACAAAACTAGCACAGCTATGTAGGAAATTAGTTGTGACAAACACAGCTTATCATCATTAAACATAAAAAAACACAAAATGCTGCAAATGACCAATCAGAATGAAGTATTTCAAAGATTTAAATGATAGTAAAAAGTAATGTGTACGATATAATATATACAGTTAAGCATTAAAAGTACTTTTCCTAGATTTGTTGACTAAGCTGAAAACCGGTTTAACCAGCACACGGATTTGCTTGATTTCACAGATTTGCATTGTAAATCTATGATGACATCCTGTTGTGGAGGTATATGTGTGTTTTAGAATTTATTAGGACGCTTATCTGCACATAAGCCCCTATATTTCTGGCCATCAGCATCGTGCTGAATGACTGATGATCTCCAAAGCTTCTTTTTCATTTTTATTTTTATGGCCTTTAAAGTCCACTGTCCTCTCAGCCATCCTTAATGCATAAAATATGCACTCCTGCTCCTTTTAAGCCTGATGAAAGTGCCGTATTTCTCAGCTATAGGGAATAAGTGCTAAGACAAGGGCTTTGTCAAGGATTTGAGCTCGGCTTGTTGTGACAATATATTTCAGCTGGAGATAGTCAGAGTGAGAAGAAGCATTCAGATGAGATTAAATGGTTGTGTTGCCCTCATTTGGAGCAAAGATCTTTTTATGTTGATGTTCACACCAACAGAAACAAAAAGAAAAACTTCTTTGTGTAACATGAACAGATAGGGGAGCATGCAGATGACTTTGGAGGAAAGTCTTGGCCATCAGCTACACTCCCACTCACACAACACATACACACAGGCCAAAGGTCTGCCGGTAAATATTCAGCATTATCTAGGGAGGAGAACCCTGGACCCCGAGCAAGATGCTCGTGAAGGTCTGACAGAAATGCATTGTTTTTATTAAAGTCCTGCAATTCTGGAAATGATCTACTGTACGTTTGCTGTATATTTATAGGTAGGTTCAAAAGGAACAAATGAAGGACGAGATAAATAGGCTTTACTATCACACTGAGTTTCCATACTGAATAACAGCTGCCATGGATATGCATTGTTAAGCAGCACATGGCAAAGCTGCATTATAAGAACTGACGAATGTGCACCTGTATGTGGAATGTTAAAACAGACTACAGCAAAGATTTCCTCTTTTTGGACAGATTGTATTCTACACATCCTTTCACCCAGTCTATTATTCAACTAGAGCGTGCTCGTCTTATCTCAGTATCAGTTTCTCTCTCATGCTTTGCCTCAGCAAGTCTGCTTGTGAAGGCAAATGCATTCACTGCAGTTGCTCAACAATGCTTGAGGCGCAGCTCAGAACTGGCAAAGTCTGAGCTTTCACAGGGTTCGGTGTTGTGTCAATCATGCCACCCTTGGAGCGTCTGAATCTAACCCAAAACATCAACAGAAATAACTGACTGATTCAAATCAACTGCATCACTGCAGATAAGGATTTGGTTCAACTGAAATACTAGTTTTAATGTAATGAACTTTTAGCATGTAGAAAGAGCCGCCAAAATAACTTTTAGCAACCACAAAGGTGGTCTGCCTGTAGACATAACATGTTACTGCTGCTACTGCTACTTTATGTTAATAAGACAAAATTTAGACATGTGAAGGGAATATTTCTGCTGTAGCATTCTAGACAAACACTTTTCTTGACACAGTAGTGTAAAAACTACAATATAAAGCATGAGATATTTTAATGAACTACATAAATGTATGAAAAGCATAATGACAAATACACTGCCACTCAACATTTAAATTCGTTTTTCCCTAAAATTAATACTTTTATTCATCAAGGATCCATTTAATTCCATCAAAAGTGACACTAAATATAATTATAATGTTACGAAATATTTAAATTTCAAATAAATGCTCTTTTAAAGAATCATAATGTTTTTTTTTTAACATTTTCTATGTTTTCCTTTGAAACAATAATAATAAATGTTTCTTGAGCAGCAAATCAGCATATTAGAATGATTTCTGAAGGATCATGTGACACTGAAAACTGGAGGAATGATGCTGAATATTCAGCTTTGCATCACAGAAAGGAAT
>NW_015654511.1:296870-308497 GCF_001515625.1 Sinocyclocheilus rhinocerous
TATATATATATATATATTATTTTATTTTATTTTAGAAAAGAAAAGAAAAGTTAAAATAATAGTATATAAATTAATAATATTTCACAATACAACTGTTTTAATGTATTTTTATCAAATGAATGCTTAATTCATAAGACTTCTTTCAAAACCATTAAAGCCATTTTATAAACATTAAAAACATTTTCAAAACAGTAAATTATTTGGCTCTAAGTTATGCAATTATTCAGAAAAAGTGCTGGGTAAAAAAAAAATCATGTTTTATGTGTATTGTTTATAGCAAATCTCCAGATAGTCAGAGTAATCTTTGTGTAGTCGACAGGTTAGCATCCATGGTCACCGAAGAATTTTGTGCAACAAAATTTACAAAAATGCTGGGTAAAAAAAAAATCGTTTTATGTGTAGTGTTTATAGCAAATCTCCAGATAGTCAGAGTGATCTTTGTGTAGTCGACAGGTTAGCATCCATGGTCACCGAAGAATTTTGTGCAACAAAATTTACAAAAACTCGTAAAAAAAAAAAAAAAAAAAAAAAAAAAAATTCCAAGGCTAGATCAAACAGATAGGAAAAACACTGAAGAAAATCCTAGAAAATCTAGTGCAGAAATGTAAATCATGTGGCCTTTCTCTTACGAGTATGTTGTATTTATGTATTATTTCGAAATGTTAGCTATATTTCACAAGCCTCCAGAAAGCTGCAGCGCAGGATTGTCAACACAGATTTTACTCATGCAAAGATTCTTGGATTGTGATATACTGTCATCTGTATAAATCTGTTCTCAACTGAAATGGCAAAAACCCTTGGTGTATTATTTAAGCAAGTGTCCTTGGTGTACGGTAACACTGAAGGTGCCTGCTCATCCCCGCAGCTATGAGATTTTAAAGAAACACTGGTGAGTGAACTTGTCAGGGAACCTGGCGTATTATGTTATTAATGTATTGTCATGCATGAGTTAACCTGCAGAACGCATGGCCGAGTGAAACCTTCATTCAATCCTGTACCTACAGGGTGCATCTGTGCGAGTTATGGGGTAACATTATCAGCCTGGGAGATGTGCGAATAGTTTGCCTGATGTAGAGAGAGAGAGTTGCTGGAGATTTGTTTCACACAGCTGCATTTATTAGACCATCTACAGATGAATGATGGGTCGTAGTGCAAGAGACCACAGTGTGTTCATAACAGATGATTTAATGGAGTGTATCTTGGGCTTTGCTTGTTTTAAACATACTGAAATATGTGTACATACAGTGTATCGTCTATTAAAATTTGTTGTTGAAAAAATGATTGCATGGCCATATTTAATAATACAGAACCAATATATACACATTATACAATGGCAGCCAAAAGTTTGTAATAATTCTAATTTTTTTAATGTCTTTTATGCTCTTATGCAAAAATGCGTTAAAAACGGTAAAATTGTGAAATATTATTACAATTTAAAAGAACTTTTCTATTTGGATATGTTTAAAATACTCTTATTCCTGTGATATAAAGCTGAATTTTCAGCATCATTACTCCAGTCTTCAGTGTCACATGATCCTTCAGAAATCAATCTAATATGTTGTTTTGCTGCTCAATTATTATCAATAATATTGGTGCTCAATTACTAATAATGGTTCTTATCATTAGCGATGTTGAAAACAGATTTTGCATCTTAATATTTTTGTAGAAACCGTGATACAATTTCTTTAGGATACTTTGATGAATAGAAAGGTCAGTGAATAGTATTTACTTGAAAGACATTTTTTGTAACAAAATAAATGTATTTACTCTCAATTTAATGCATGTTTGCTGAATAAAAGTTTTAATTTCTTTATATATACAGTATACAGTATATATATAAAATATGAAACACCAATGCTTCAGGAGTTTAGAACATGCTTATTCGATAACTCTTTTATTTCCTTTATGAGTTTATGTACTATGCTTCATTGTTTAAGATGAACTGCTTTCTCCAAGGCATTGTTAGATTCCAGACAGTGTTTCCTGTCATAGGATTTACAAATATTTGATTTCAAAAACAGTATCATAGCTAATAAAATATTTCTTGTTGTGATATTAAATATGCATTTAACCTCAGAATGATCTCGAAGTAAGTCTGATTTTGTGGTGGCTGTGCTTCAAAGGGGACATGGTACTGATCTATCCTTGAGTTTTAACTTTTTAACAAAACATGCCTTAAATTGTCCCTCGTTCAGAAAGCAGTCTGGAGTAAAATTACTTGCGCAGACATAAATTAATTTAGGTGTATTTGGTGACAAAAACTAATGCACTGCGTCCTCAGTGTCTCTGATGTCGGGAAAAAATTAACACTCTTATGTTCTTCTACATCACAAAACCACAAAACACCTGCATCGCTTACAAGACATTGTCGCTACAGCTGCTCGAGCGCGGAGAGAATGATGGACTTCGTACAACTGGCTGAGGGCGAAAATATTCTAATACGGGACAGTACGTCAGCGGTCGTGGGAGGGGCCTAAGCAAATATGACATCATACTGCTCAGAAAATCAAAACGGCTTGGTAATTGTGAATGTTTAGGTTTTTAGGGGATTAACGGATTTTTATCATTGGGTAAATTAATTAACAGTGCATTGAAGGAAACAAAATAACTAATAAACAATTAACAATTTGTGTTGTTGTTGTAGTGGTACAACAGCTGCATCACATTTACTAAATCTATATAATTTATGCATAGTATCTAACAAATAATTAATTAATTTATTGGGTGGCTGTGTCCACACACTGCTAAGATACATTTGTGCAAACACCATGTAAAAGTGAATTTTGCATCCAATGTCTCCTTTAAAATTAAAATATTATAATCTTAATTCAGGTGATGAAGGATTTCGAAAGTCTGACAGGAATCAGTGTTGACTGTTGAGCGCTACTGTAAGGTTAACCCTGCCTGGTTTATGTTTGAAAATGATTAACAGTTGAAAACATTAGAAATTTAGAAAAGTAATCAAATGTAATCAGTTACATTACTTTAATAAAGTAATTGAAAAGTTACACTACTTATTACATTTTAAGTAGGGTAACTTGTAATCTGTAACCTATTACATTTCCAAAGTAACCTTCCCAACACTGCATATCTCACAGCTTTCATCTCCATTTAAATCAAAGACATAAATATGGTATATGTGAATAGTCACTATACTGTACTGACAGACAAAAACAGCAGCACAACTGTTTTCTGAAGATCATGTGACACTGAAGACTGGAGTAATGATGCTGAAAATTCAGATTTTCATCACAGGAATAAATTATATTTTAAAATATATTCAAACAGAAAAGAGTTATTTTAAATTGTAAACATATTTCACAATATTACAGTATTTTACTGTATTTCTGATCAAATAAATGCAGCCTTGGTGAGCATAAAAGACTTCTTTCAGAAACATTAAAAATACTAATTATTTTGCTCCTTATCAAACTAAATACTCACCTGGGATTTGTAGTGTGTTCAGAGGTCACATGCTTCAGCATGGGTTTTCTGCATTTAACACCTCATGTCAAGTGAATTTACATATTTCGTTATATATAAAGCATATAGCTCAGTGTTTAAATACAGTACATGACCTCTGAACACACTGACAAATCCCTGGGCGAATATTTACAGTAATTTGATAAGCGGTGATTTTCTCCAGCACTATTTAGGTGTTAAACTTTATGAACAAAGCTGTGTTTGAATGGTGCACCAACATTAGGTGGTTATTTGGCACATATGGGCTGGCATTTACCTGCAGGCACATGCAGAGAGATTAAAGGTGACTCATGTACACGTACAGTATCATCACCTGTGAATACAAGCGTTCCATCAAATAGAAACCCTGATTAATGCACTCTTTTGTGATTCATTACAGAAGTAAACACATGATACTGACATAGAAAATTCATAGCCTCGTATTTCTCACGAAATTATTATAGGATGCAACTCTGAGCGTGAACTTCTCCCATAAAACTATTCAGCTTTAAAATGTGCGTGCATCACTAGTTTTATATCAGACTAATGTGCATGGAATTTATGTCCCTGTGATTTAGCAAATGTATGGACTTATATTTACACTTTTCTGGCAGACCAAGAGCAAATTTGCATAGGTCACCGCATGACTCTGAGCACAAATACAAGATCTCCATCTTGTGGCCATGGTGATAACAACAACAAAATAATGCAACTGGTAAACTGAATTTCAGCATTACTTCACAAATAAAAGATTGTTATTTAAATGGCAATCAACATACAAGACAAAGGACAATCAGGTACTGTGTGGCCTCGTAGGCAAACGAGAGAGACCACAGATAAACTCAGTCACTCCTTTGAAAATCAATCACCAACCCCTTTAATCATGTGTACTCAAATTAAATTACATGAAATTACATTTTCATACAATAAGCAACATCAGATGAAAGAATACAGAATTCTGAAAATAGTTGCTAAAAAAATAAATATTATTAAAAAATATATATTTCAAAAGTAAAAAGCGGTCCCACTTTATATTAAGTGGCCTTAACTACTATGTACTTACATAAAAAAATAAGTACAATGTACTTATTGTGTGCATATTGTATTGCAAAACACTTTTGCTGCTATTAAGGTGGGATATGGGTAAGGTTAGGGACAGGTTTGGTAGTTTGGGTAGGTTTAAGTTAGTTAGTTAGTTAGTTTAGTTTATTGTCCTTTCGGAAATTCTTTTTGTATCTGTGGCAACTCTTCAGTGATCAACAACAATAATTAACAATACAAACATCAACAGGTTACAACACATCACAAATAAATACAACTAGACCCAAACAGCCTCCCTCTCACAACAACAGAATCACTGCCATAGATGTAAAATGACAACTGTGATATCACAAAAATGTATTTAACAGAGCTATACTGGATGATATAAAAGATCTTTGTGCACGGGCAGTCCGTAATAATGGTACCCTGTACCTTCGACCAGATGGTAATAACTCATATTCACCACAAAGAGGATGAGATGCATCGTGAAGGGTGGGTTAAGGTGTAAGGGATGGCTCAACGGTGTGATTATAAATGTAATTACAGAAATTAATTACAGATTGTCGCAGTCTGCAGCGGGTGTGCCCAGGAGGGCCACCAGATGACTGTGTTCTGGGAGCACATGGCTTGTGTTGTGTTTGTCTGTCGCCATGTGCTCTCTCCTGTCTATTGTCTTGCCCCTCCCATCTGCTTATTGCAATTCCCTGGCAAATTTTTGACAACAAAGTTTGTGCATGCACTACATAAAGTAAATAAAATAAAGCACAATGTAATATGATTTTTTTTGTATTTTTCACAGGTGTCTTTTCTTATATTTTGAATTATGCATTGTTGTCTTGTAGGTTGAATGTAAAAGTCAACCGTTATATTACATTACACACACCGTTTCCCAAACTGGTCTTAATGGAAGAACTGTAGTGGATTTGTGAGAGATAAAAAGCTAATAATTCATTAAATCATGTAATAAAGTAACCGTAATCTGATTATGAGCATTTTAAAATGTAATTTACTCTAATTACGAGTACTTAATTTTTGGAATCTGATTACGTAATCCAGATTACATGCAATCAATTACCACTCAGCACTACTTCTAAATTCAATATGGGTCAATGCCATCAAATGCACACATATATTGAACACAGAAGCCATTTTGCTTTTCTGGTGCTGCTATATGTAGGCAACTAACAGGAAAGTCCAGAACTCCTTCTTTACAATTAATATTAAGGAGCTGACATATCATGGGGAGGGGGGGATATAAAAACAGTTACTTGTGATTTAGGCATATATGACACCAAATAAAATAATGATGAATTAAACAAATTAGATCATAAACTTCATAAAAAGCCAGTAAGGCCTTGTTGAACTCATAACAGGTGATATGGATAGAGGTCTTTCAGGATTAAGATTTGCTTTGGTGTTGTTTAATAAATTATTTCTTAAATACCTGACAGTGTTCACAAAACTATTCCTGCATGGCAGTTTTTATTATAGTTCATTTTAAAAGGTGTAAGCTGCGTTTCCGTGTTTGTCGCTCTCCTCGCTGTAAACTGTTTTTGGCTGGAAGGCTCGAGCAGGAGAGTCTCTAAATTCACTACGGTAAGGGTGTGAAATATTGTGCTCAGACTGTATATATAGTATATATAATTTAAATTGTCATTTTTGTGCATTATTATCACTAAACAGGTGTGGGGGTTTTCTTGGCAAAACTGCGGTAAACAAGATGATCCTGCACAGATGAAGAGTCTCAGTATTTCTCCAGATCCCATTTCCATCCCGGGACAGTTGACAGCAGCGGCATCGGGCTCCACATCAGTAGCGCTGACATCTCCTCTCTCTATAAGATAGAGAAATATATCATCATTGACAACTTCCTCTTCTTGGTTTTGAAAAAGTCACAATTCCGTATTTTTGTGGAAAGAGGACCTTTTTGCTTGTGTGTGTGTGTGTGCGTGTGTGTGTGTGTGTGTTTGTTTGTTTTTTTTTACATAAAATTAATAATAAAAAATATATTCCTATGAAATATGAGATGACGTTTTTTTACACTGCCAATTATTACAATATTGTTTATATGACAAGTTGAACCAAATACATGGTAATTGCTCAAATAGAATTGGGCTCTGTTTAATGTTGAAAACACCCACATTTGACTTGATTATACAAATAGGGAAACCAATGAGGAAGTAATTTAATATATTTTTAATAAATAATTTGTAATAATATTCATAATATAGTCAAGAAACTATGAGACACCTGCCTATTTAAAGCAAGCACTTCTAAATCATGTGTGCTAGTATGCTTAAGAGGGGGGGGGGGTTAGCATATTTTTATCATTTAAATTTTTATAATACCAGGCTAAAAGTTGATTATTATTATTTTTTTATGAAAAAGTAATTGATAGTAGCATCATGGCTTAATTTTCATTATAATTTCTGCTTTCCTAATACTACACTCTAAAAAATGCTGGGTTAAAAAATCCCGGGACAGTTGACAGCAGCGGCATCGGGCTCCACATCAGTAGCGCTGACATCTCCTCTCTCTATAAGATAGAGAAATATATCATCATTGACAACTTCCTCTTCTTGGTTTTTAAAAAGTCACAATTCCGTATTTTTGTGGAAAGAGGAACTTTTTGCTTGTGTGTGTGTGCGTGCGTGTGTGTGTGTGTGTGTTTTTTTACATAAAATTAATAATAAAAAATATATTCCTATGAAATATGAGATGACATTTTTTTACACTGCCAATTATTACAATATTGTTTATATGACAAGTTGAACCAAATAAATGCTAATTGCTCAAATAGAATTGGGCTCTGTTTAATGTTGAAAACACCCACATTTGACTTTGATTATACAAATAGGGAAACCAATGAGGAAGTAATTTAATATATTTTTAATAAATAATTTGTAATAATATTCATAATATAGTCAAGAAACTATGAGACACCTGCCTATTTAAAGCAAGCACTTCTAAATCATGTGTGCTAGCATGCTTAGGGGGGGGGGATTAGCATATTTTTATCATTTAAATTTTTATAATACCAGGCTAAAAGTTGATTATTATTATTTTTTTATGAAAAAGTAATTGATAGTAGCATCATGGCTTAATTTTCATTATAATTTCTGCTTTCCTAATACTACACTCTAAAAAATGCTGGGTTAAAAAGGGACAAACCCAGCTATTGGGTTGTTTTGACCCAGCGGCTGGGTTGTTTTGAACCCAGCATTTTTTAGAGTGTAGTCTACAATGACATTTTAAAAACACAAAAACGAGGCTTAGGAATTGAGTTCAGAGCCTAGTTTATGCTAGTGAAATAAATATGCCTGAGTCTTCTGTTGGCTGTCTTGTGACTATCACAAGAGGCTGTAAACTTCCATGATTGTCACTTTTTATAGTGGGCTTCTCCATAAAGCATTGTTTTAAAAACTTAATTCCATGTTCACACCATGTTATTTGTTTCAGGTGAACGTGACGTTGGAAAGAGAAATAGCTGGTGTGTGGGTGAAAATACCATGCCTGGATGAAATAGGAAGTTGTCATTATCCTAATGTCTGTGACCTGCTCGATCAACTCATCCCGCCAGGACAGGATTGTCCTGAGCCTCTGCACACATACGGCCTGCCCTGCCACTGCCCATTCAAAGCTGTGAGTGTGTCCCGATTCAGGAGATTTTACTCAACATGCAAGTGTTTATGGGTTAATAATGTCTTCTTATCTTGACCAAAAATCCATCATGCATTTTCAGAGGCATAACATTTATCATATCATTTTCCCAGGGTGATTATTCTTTGCCATCATCAGATATCGTCATACCAGACGTTGAACTGCCTGGCTGGCTGACCAATGGCAATTACAAAGTACAGGGCATTTTAGGAAACTCTGAGAAAGAACTGGGATGCCTCAAAATCAGCTTCTCATTGCATTCCTTGAAGAATTAAATGAAATGTAGCATTTGATTCATCTATAGGACTTTTACTTATGCCCGGTTCAACCTACACGATTTTAGCCCGATTTTGCCACGATTTGCTTGACGTAGGGTGTCGTGGGGATTCGTAAACGACAATGGGCGTCGGGATGCAAGATTCCATCGTTTCAGTTCGTGTAGTGACAACCGATTCCGCGTCTGTGATGCTTCACGACAGAAAGACTAGCATGTTTAATTTTTTTCCTGTCGTCCACGACGAGTTCCGTCACATTGGTGACGTTGACCAATAGCAGCACAGAAGCTCTTTCACACACAGTTTTCAAACATGGCGAGACAGCCAGAATGAAACGCGCTGCTTCAGCTATGTTTACACTCTTGTTTTCGGAAGTCAGTCGCTAGTTCCGCCTTCTCAATGACCAGTGTTGGGCAAGTTACTTCCAAAATGTAATACATTATATATTACTAGTTACTGTCTTTTGAAAGTAATTAGTTACATTACAATATTACTGTCTCTGAATTGTAATGCGTTACACTACTTTTGAGTTACTTTTGAGTTACTTTCACCAAAATATCCACATTTAACGACACACGATGAATGGTCGGGAAGCAACGTGTAGTCTGACATGTTTCTTGTCCACGACACTACAAGATTTTAGGAGTCAAAATCGTATAATCTGACACAGTGACTATCGTGACCGACAAAAATATTGTGTAGTCTGAACCCGGCATTAAGGTTCTCTTTACATTTTTTGAATGACAAATTTTCAGTCATAATGAGCACATTTCTTTTTAACTAATGAGAAATGTCATTTAATTGTTTTTAAATGATTGGTGGAAGTTGTAAATATTGTTTACATCAGTTTACTTTATAAACCACTGGACCAAGATTAACTGCACATTTTGGTTTTCCTTTTTATTTTATTACTTATTTTAATTAACATGAGACAATGTTTTGTCTGGTTTTAACTGCTGCTTGTGTGATTTGTTTTTGTTCTCTGGCATTAATGAAGTTCAGTGTTAAAGTGAAACTAAATCAGTTTTCTTTAAAGGGGAAATTTCTGTTTTTTGTTCTTAATAAACATTCAAACATTCAAGTGTTTAGTAGTTACATTTTATTGTTTTACATTTTCTCATTGTGTCTGTAATTCTATCTGTGTGTGTGTGTGTGTGTGTGTGTGTGTGTGTGTGTGTGTGTGTGTGTGTGTGTGTTGATTCATGTAATTAATCGCACATCAATTTTAAAATCTGCCCCAAAAGAAGTCATTCTTGTGTTAAATGAGAATAGGCATAAAATAGACATTTATAAAAAGTAGCTTTAGGAAGAAATATATTATTTTATTCAACAATTAGAATTTTGAGAAATGTTTGTTTGTTTTTTTGGGGGGGGTTTTATTTATTATTATTTGTTCAAAACACAGATTCATTTAGAAACTAAACACTGCTTTGTGTTGCTCGGAGATGCACAACCATTCTGCTGTTGCTTTAATAATAATTTTGTGATATTTTCTTTATCAAAATTGAGTAAAAACAGACAATATTGTCTCTAAACTATAACAATATTAACATCTAATTTAAAGCAACTGTTGTATGAAACAGACTAAAATATCAATCTTGGGATTTAAGAATCAATATCGATTCGGTAAAATAAAGATTCAAGTTATGTTCTGCACATGCAGTGTTTAGAACATTTGTTCGGTACCGAACCGAAAGACCCATACTGAAAATTTGAATGTACCCTTCTAGAAACGAATTAGGAAAAAAAAAAAAACATTTAAAGCACTAAAACAGCACCTACCTGTAGCTAAGTGTGTCTGTTGTTATAAAAAGAGCAGAGTGGGAAATAACAGACATAACCTGTATTTAGCTGCCAGTCACATTTTCAGTAACCCACATATAGGAGTTCAAGGAAGATGCAAAGCAACCAACAGCATGGTTGAATAGGCTGAGATGCAAACAGCCACTATCCTACACATGACTATAGCAGGTTGCGTGTATTTTTCCAAGTAAAAAACAAATGTTAACCATAAGTTAACATATTCCACGGTGTGCATAGCTAAGCCACATGGTTCTCAGTTGTGTGCTCTCATCTGGGGCCATACACCTCAATACAAATAGTCCTCCAAAAGAAAATTCACACCAATTTTAAAGGCACGGCAAAACCCCTATGGTGAAAGTTTGGCCCATATGTGTTCAGCCATGCCATATCTAGGCCAAATGTGACAGTTATATCTGCCACATTTGGCCCAAAAGTTAGTGTTACCTGAGCACTTATGTGATATTGCTTAACTATATCATATGATACATGACACAAACTCATACACGGGCATTTTTCCCCCAATATCTTGAATTTTAGGGGCATATAACTGCAATCTATAGGCTACATCTCACAGTGAGTTGTCCTGCATCCTGTTTTTCACCAATCAATGTATGAAATGTAAGATGTTTTTAAAGGGTTTTCATGGTGCTGTGTGAATCAGCCTGTAGAGGTCGCTGCATAACACTGTATAAATGTTTTCATAAATGCCAAAAAGAGCATATGCTGGTTAGGTATGTTTTGAAGCATGGCTGCTGGTTTAAGATGGTCTTTAGCTGGTTTGAGCTGGTTTAAGCTGGTCATGTGCTGGTCCTAAGCTGGTCCTAAGCAACTAGCTCCTGCTCAGGACCAGCTTAGGACCAGGTCATGTCATGACCAGCTAAGGACCAGTTTAAAACAGCTCAAAAACAGCATATGCTGTTTTTTTCAACAGGGTCATTAACGTAAGGAAGGAACTCGCACGACAAACAGTTCCTAACGTGTCTTTGATATGGGATAGATCACATTGGTGTTTCAGAGTATTCATTTCTTTAACTTTAAGTAGATACATCTTAGATAATTAACCAAAAATTAAAGGTGACACTTTCTGTATCAACCGTGCGAAATGAAAAGCTGCATTTCTGTGTTTCTGTTCTCTTTAAATAAATAAATAATAATAATCAGACATGTTTTTTGAGCAGCAAATCAGCATATTAGAGTGATTTCTGAAGGATCATGTGACACTGAAGACTGGAGTAATGATGCTGAAAATTTAGCTTTGAAATCACAGGAATAAATTACATTTTAAAATATATTCAAATAGAAAACAGTTATTTTAAATAGTAATGATATTTCACAATATTACTGCTTTTGCTGTATTTTGGATCAAATAAATGCAGGTTTGGTGAG
>NW_015654511.1:309516-320381 GCF_001515625.1 Sinocyclocheilus rhinocerous
TTTTTTAATTTAAATCTAGATTTATTCGCACTGGCCCATGGAAACCTCTGTGAACACACTTGACTTGACTTGGACAAAAAAAAAATAGCGGGGACGAATTTACATTTTATTAAAAAGTGTTTTCGTATTCTACACTCATGGCGCGCACACACATTAGGATAGGTTAGATGCCTGCCTCCGCTGCGAGTCCCTATCAAGCACTTTACAGATTCAACTACTCTCTTATACTTCTCCTGCCTTGCTCTTTGGCCCGCATGCGATGGATGGGACGGGTTCAGGACAGGACCCTGAGGCAGGATTCAAACTCTGGTCACTCATAACCACTACTGTTCCCGTCATGATTTATGCACCAATGTGATTAATGATGAGTGATGCACTAATGTGATGCAGTGGCTAAATGAAGCTGATTCAGTTACTGTTTATAATTATTTATAATTGTTGTTCTTAATAAACAGTCCAATCAATAACAGTTTTCATAAGTTATGTATTATATTTTCCCAGTGAGTCTGTAATGCATTGATTGTTTTCTTATGCTGATATACATTTATTTGGATAATATGTTCATATGCTCAACTGTAAATTATCAGCCAGGTTTGTTCTCCTCCTGTAAACATTGTTTGCATTCCTGATTTTTCAGGCTGTCTTTCAAGAGTTGTACAGCCCACAATCCAGATGTCCAGGTGGAATACCAACCAGAGAAGATTTCCACCGAGAGCAAGACTAGCCATGTTCTTCATTTTTAATGATTGCTGAACCCAGATGTACCATCACTTGTAAAACCTTCCTGACATGTGAAATGTGCTGTTTACTAAAATGCACATATATATACACTTAACTATGAAGTTTAGAACCCTCAGCAGTATGTGAACAGCATAGTGTACTATTATGCATAACAATTTTATTTTTTACAGTTTTAATTAAACCTAATCATTCTCTCAGATGCTTAACTCTCAGTAGGACTTCTATATTTTATGAGGTTTTGCGAGGCCTTGAGGCTCACACCATGCCTGGGGTCAGAGGGGGAGCAGTGGAAAGAATGTTATCTCCTGGCTGACTGAGAGCTTGCGTCTGGTTTTTGTAAGAGCTTTGTGGCACATACTACTCCTGGCTGGCACACTACATGTGTTTACCATGCAGAAAATGATAATAGAGAAATATACACACTAAAAAATGCTGGGTTAAATATAACCCAGCGCTGGGTTAAAAAGGGACAAACCCAGCTATTGGGTTGTTTTGACCCAGCGGTTGGGTTGTTTTGACCCAGCTATTGGGTAGTTTTGACCCAGCAGTTTGGTTCAAAACAACCCAACCGCTGGGTTTGTCCCTTTTTAACCCAGCGCTGGGTTATATTTAACCCAGCATTTTTTAGAGTGTACTATGTGAACATAAACACTGAACTTAAAGCAACTATTATGTGATTTGTACCTTTAAATATCAATTTAAAAACCATTCTGATGGTACAAAGACTTGTAAGAAGGTGAAATGCCAAGCTCACAATTAAACTCACAATTTTAAGAATCTAAGTCAGAATTGTGAGATTAAAAAGTTACAATTGCCTTTTTTATTGATTGATTTATTTATTTTGTATTCTGTGGCAGGAAACAGGCTTCCATAGCTATCCACTGGAATTATGACAGTGATATATTTACAACAGTAAATTCCCCTCACTTAAGTATAGAGGGCTCCAAAGTCACAAAAATATGTAAAATCTACATACACTTGCTTTAAAGGGATAGTTCACCTAAAAAGAAAATCCTGTCATCATTTACTCACCCTCATGTTTTTCCAAACCTGTATTAGTTTCTTTCTTCTGCTGAACATAAAAGAAGATATTTTGAAGAATGTTGGTAACCAAACAGTTGACGGTAGCCATTGACTTTGGTATGGATAAAATACTATGGAAGTCAATGGCTACCATCAACTGTCAACATTAATCAAAATGTCTTCTTTTGTGTTCAACAGAAGATAGAACCTCATACAGGTTTGGAACAACATGAGGGTGAGTAACTAATGATAGATTTTTTTTTATTTTGGGGTGAACTTTCCCTTTAATGTACAAAAATATTCAACCAATTTGTTTCAATGTCATTTTGCTCTTTTTTATTTATTTATTTATTTATTTTTAATCCCCATAGTCACAAAATACAAACCAAAAATCATTATTTTCCAAAAATGGTTTCAAAACCATAGTCAGAATTCACGCAGGAAAGTGTGTCCTGACAAGTGGAAAGGAAAACAGGCTCGATTTATTGTTCTCCCTTCAAACCCTGACCTCATATGACCGTGATAAGTTTGTTAACTTTGGCAAATCCTATGTTAAACCCAAACATACTGTTTTATGCAATTGCTGTGTTTTTGTTCCTGTAGATAAGAGGAGACGGCTCACTTTATTATTGTCACCACTGAGCTGCCGAGACCCTGCAGCTGCCTGTCAATGGAAAGTTTGTCATCACGCACACTTCTCAGCAACAACTGCTCTATCATTTTTATGACAGATTAGAGACCCTACTATAAATAGAGTTTCAACAAAAAGGAAAGTCTCAGATTACCCCGATGATCCAAAGTCGATGTATCATATTAACGCTTAATATATACCAAACGAGAGCCAAGAGGCCAAAGATAGATGCATGTCTGACACACTACTGTATGCACCATATAGAGCAGTGAATGTGATGAGCTCAGATGTGCCGGTTTATGTTTTGTCCTCTGAACATTTGACAATATTTTATGTTACAGTAGGCAGTGACAGAATGCTAGGAAGGTTTAAATATCCATCCTTCTCTCTTTCTAAATTTACACTTAGTGTTTAACTCATTTATTATTAAAATGACATTGGTGATGAAATCATATCTGGCAGCCAGTATAAACCTTGTTAATGTTTACATATTCAGCATGTGCATCCACATACCTCACCGCTGACTATGGATCACTGCTGTTTTGACAGTTTTTCTAAACAGAATTCCTCTACAGCAGCGGGATGATAATATGGCCACTTAAAATACAGTACAACTTACAATTCACTCTGCAGATCTGTGAGCCTCACATTTTTACTCCTCATTCAAACCTGCTGGATAATATGGCCATTTTAGATTCAGAATTCATTTTAATTTGAAGGGAGATGACTGATATTATGCTTAGGGAAAGAAACGTCCGCTAAATTTGCTCATTGCAATGTTTTCCTAGCTAACAGACAGTCTGTTTATCTGTCTGTAAGGCCTATAGCCTATAATTAACCCTCAAATGTCAAAGTTTTTAAAACTTTCCTTTTTAACGTTAACATTATATGAGGTTTTGAACGAAATTAGATATTTAACTGTTACTAATTGTGATATTATGATGCACAGTGTCCGTTACTAACATGAGTTTGAACTACCACGTGACCTGTAAATGGCCTCCTTATGGCATAAGCGTAAATTAAACATTGTCAACGAAAGTGGTTTAGCACCAAATACCCAGGAGATCCAGACACACACACACACACACATAAATAAATAATATCAAATAATATCAATATAATATAATATATTATTATATTAAGTTTTATTAATATAAATTATTAATATAAATCTGGTAAGTATAATATTATATTAAGTATATTAATAAAGTACAAGTATATAAATACAATTTTAAAAGTATACAAACATTTTGAAACACTTCCATTAACGTTTTTTAAATTTACATATTTATATGTTTATACTTTCCATAACTGTAAATAATGTAACTATTTATATGGCTATTTAAAATAAAAAATATGGTGATTTTTTTATTTAATAAAACAATATTTTGTTAACATTTATATAATAAACAATATTAAATTATTTAATAAATAGTTAATTGAGCTCTATTATATTTGGGGACGTACTATTGTATTGAACAAACATTATTATTATTATTATTATTTTGCATTTTAGGAAGCTGCAGTGTGCATCAGTTTACGCAGCTGTGCACAGATTCACCAATTTCCCGCTTGTCTCGGTTTAAATTGTTCATGTAGCCTGCGTTTTTGGAACACCGCCCTGACTCTGCAGTTCCCGCCCCTCTGCTGTCTGCTCCAGTCTCTCAGCCTATTCGAGCGGATCAATGAGAGCTCAGCTCATATTTGAACTGCTGCAGACAGCCAAAAACTTACCATCGACAACGGGCTAGAATAAAGAATAAAGAGGCACAACAGAGGAGCATGGGTTGTCACAACAGCAAAGTTTGTGGCCAGGTCTCCCGGAAAAAGGTAGGTCGTTTTAGAACCTTCTCGGGATGTTCACAAATAATGAGTCACAAAGTTGCAATGAGACTGGCAGCAACGTCAGAGGCGAGAAATGTTGCGGATACAGCACGTGTAAATGTATCTGTATTAAGGGAGCCACTCTTGATTTGTTCTCTCAAATCACTTGTTACTTCCTCTCAAATGCGTTAGTCGATGCGAAAGCTCCCATGTTTAGTTTGTCGACTTGTGAAAGTTTTAATTCGAAACAGATGGCGGGTTCAACAGATGAGGTCTACTGTTGTTTAAAATGTGCTGCTGACATTCATTATGACAAATTAATATCGTGTTATCCTGCATTTATGTTTGATCACTTTGTGCTCGCTTTTAAATTGTTCCGCATTTCGGTCAATGACAAATCAGGATGTACGAGGTGATAAAAAGGTGGAATCTTTTTAAAATGTAGTTTAAATGTAGTTTTTGTTCGTTTTTAGACACTAAACCTCCGTTTTCTTGGTGGTTTCATACATTTTGGAAAACATTTGAACGGTTATCTGACTGTAAATGTTATAATTTAGTGGTTTTTATTCATGTGTTTTGGTACACAGCTTAGTCATTTTTAATTGTTTTTAAGCATGTTTTCAAGATAAATATATTTTAAAAAATAAAATTAACTTTTAGTCATCCCTAAGTTTTTTTTCTTAGGGTTACTCCGTTTGACGAACAAAATGCACGTTTCCATAAATTACATATGTGATATGTAAAAATAATAGTAATAACGAATGGCATTATGTCTGTTTTATTTTGATTGCCAGACTACTTATGGAAACGTATTTTAGATATTTATGGAAACATATATTTTTATTCTTCAAGAGGAGTATTTTAATTGGTCTTTTAAAAAAGATGTATTTTTATGTTTTTACACCACCTTGTTATTTTGAAAACAATCATAGAAGAGGTATATTCGAGCCACTGACTGTGTGAATTGCATTTTTTATGTATTTTTGAATGTATTAAAAGGCGGAAAAAAGTGTTATTTCATTGGTCTATGTTTTTTTTAATATGAATATTTTTATACAGAAATTATTGTTTTATTCTTGAGTATGAAGAAGTTTCCTTAGGGTTACTCTTTTACCTAAAAAAATGCACCTTTTCATTGCACCATTCAAAATATGTGATATTTTTAACTGACCTTTACACACATGCATGAGGGTCTACAGGTGTCTTGTCTGTTGTATGTTGATTGTCAAACTATTTATTTAAATATTTGTTTTTCAAGAATTTCAGCATTTTAATTGTATTTTTCCTACTATCTCTGGACAGTCGCACCACCTAGACATTGAAAACATTCATCATAGAAGACGCATATATAGCTATTTATTTTAATGAATTGTATTTTACTGTTCTTTATTTCATGCATGCATTAAAAGTAAAAAAGTTTAACGCCTTGATGGAAGAACCACTAGAACCTCACTGGCACTTTAAATTTGACATTTAATGTAAATGCACGAGAAAAATCAATGCATTCCTGGGGCCTTCAAGCATACAGGGAAATCTGGCTTTGATAGCAACAGGGTCAAGCTTTCATTAGCCCAGATTGCTGAAGGATTTAGATTCACTGGGCTTAGATGTGACAGACACGGGGTCCACAGTTTCTCACTGCTGGTTTTAATATGACCTATAAACAGCCAGAGTTCATTTGGTCCTGTTAATCACATAGCCATGTGTCAGTATACTTGACATGGACAACTGGAGAAGTGTGAAAAGTCTCTGAAGACCAAACAGAGAAAGCCTCACACTCACTATTACAGCTTCTATTGGAGCTGCATCAAAAGCACATAACCACATGACGGTGAAGTGTAATAAAGCCAAGGTTCATTAAAGTTGCAGAACGTTTGGTTCCCTGCCACAGAGAGCCAGCAAATGCATAATAGTGTTGTTGTGGATTAAACTGAATTATGAGATGGAAGCAGTTCCTGTTCTGGCTTTTTATTACTGATTTATTTTTGGAAAGTTAGCCTAGCTATTAAATTGTTTCACTATTAGAAAGTTGTAGACCTTTAAAATGCTATTCATTGTTTTCAGTCACATGACTGGCGTGGGAGACCTGGAGGGCAAAACATCCATTGAACTACAGCACAAGCCTGTCAATTTTCCATCTGTTTCAAGCCACAAACATTTAAATCACCTCTCAAATGACGAAAAAAAAAGATATGTGAACAGCCTGCAAGTTTTGGGCGCTAGTGATCCATATAAAGCACCTGCTGCAGTATTTTAATATCTAAAAGCAGTGGATAATTCTGTAAAAAAAGAAATCTTAATGTACTGAGTGATATTAAAATATTAAATTCAATATACACCTTACTCATGAGGCAAACTATATATAGGCAAGCGGCTGAGCCCAGAATATGAATGCCTTAATGCATTAAGCATTTTCTTTATAATGGTTTTTAATGGAAAAATGCTTGATGTGCAATGTAGTGAGCCGGATTCATATTCTGGCCACAACTGTTCGTCTGTACATAGTTTATATGATTAGTAAGGTCTATACTGAGTTTGGTCTTTTAATATCGCTGTCTTAGTACATTAGTTCCTAATATAAATCTGGTAAAAATAAGCCCTCTAGGTGGCCATTTCTATACAAGTGCCACGTGAAAACTATGAATATTACATGGGCAGTATGACATAATTTGTTTTTGGTTTCTTTCAAACTGTAGATTGCATGAAGCATAAGTGTCATGTTTTGGTTGGCTTGTGTGCCACACTGACACTTAAACCGCACATGTCTTGTCATTTCTCACTTTTACAGTCTCAAGTGACAGTGAGAATCTCACTAGTTATTAACCAGGATGATTTAACGTGGTTTGACTCTTTTTGTTCTTGAATGAGGGTGTTGGCTTCAACGAATAGTTGAAGAGAAAGGAAACCAGGAGCCATCAAGCCCCAAAAATCATGATGAAAGATGTTCAAAGTCATACTACAACCATGTGACATGCTTTGCATGAGTTAAAAGTGTGAAATTGAACTCCCTGATAGTCTTCATTGCAGCTCTTAAATCTTAATTGTGATTGTGAGCTGTGAAAATTCGTTTTGTGTTGAGAAACACTTCTCTAACCTGAAGTAAACAGGAGATTTCGCTCTCAAAGGAGAGACATTTTGCACTTGCGAGTGTTTTGAGGCCGTATCTCACAGACATTTGGCACGTATGCTTCAAAACATTAAATCACCATCTTCAAAAACGCTCACACTAGAATGGCACATTCTTTACTCCCTGTGGATGTATGAAAGCTTCTTCTTGAATTTCAGTGCTTGTTAAATGTGTGGAGAGCATGCTAATAAACACTAAGGACACTGACAGTAAAACTGACAGTAAAGACATTCATAATGTTACAAAATGTTTCTATTTCAAATAAATGCTGTTCTTTATTTATCAAAAAATTCTGAAGAAAAAAATGTATCACTTTTTCCACAAAAATATTAAAGGGGTCATATGATGCGATTTAAATTTTTCCTTTCTCTTTGGAGTGTTACAAGCTCTTGGTGCATAAAGAAAATCTGTAAAGTTGCAAAGACTAAAGTCTCAAATCCAAAGAGATATTCTTTATAAAAGTTAAGAGTCAGCCACACCTACCTAAAACAGCTCGTTCTAACACGCCCCCACATGTCTACGTCACGATGTAGGAAGATTTGCATAACGCCGCCCAAATGTTCACGCAAAGAAAGAAGGCGTAACTTTTAGTCTCGCTGTAGTATTGTTGTTGCCGCCGCCGCCGTCATGCCGTGAAGGCACTGTGTGTTTCGTTGTGAAAGCGAAACTACTTTGTTTGGCCTTCCAAAAGAGGACGATATCCGCTTCGTCATGCCTGGAGCTGATCCGTGCTGATCGCTGAGGAAATACACGGATCGGCTTTCACCGTGGACGAAACGGAGTCCAGCCCGGGGTCGTCACATGTCCTTCCGGAAAATAATGTGTTTTTTGAACCTTAAACTGCATAAACACATTTCATTACACCAAATACACAAAATAATGTTCTTTTTAGCAGCATCATATGACCCCTTTAAGCCACACAACTCTTTATATAATAAGACCTGTTTCTTGAGCAGCAAATCAGCATATTAGAATGATTTCTGAAAGATCATGTGACACTGAAGATATACATTAAAATAAAAAAGCTATTTAAATATAATACTACTTCACAGTATTATAGTTTTACTGTATTTTTGATCAAATAAATGCAGCCTTGGTGAGCACACGAGAATTCTTTCAAAAAATTCAAATTTTACACATTTTTTTTAATGGTAGTTAATGTGTGGGATTTAAATAGGCCTTCACATTTTGTTCGTCTGTCTGGTTTTTTTTGTGGTTTTTTTTCTTATATATGATCAGTATATAATTGACAGTGACTGTCTGCAATGTAAAAAATGTCAGTTTAGCAATTAAAGGAGATTGACTGTACTAAAGCATAAAAATACCTTCATATATTCACACATATTTAGGAAATATGCTAAGTTCACATACTTGTTTCTCTGAAGAACAATGTTCCAGTTCTACTTTGAAATGTGCGTTCCATGTCGGAATGCCTGTTTTTGTTTTGGTCTGTGTGACACCGCCCACTGCCAGTTTACCCAATAGTATTTCAACACCCCGGGTTGCCAGTTGGTGGAAAACACAGCGTATTGCAGCCATGGAAGCCAGCAAATGAACTGGGTCAGCGATTGCAGATTCAGCCCAGCCTAAAAAGCCTCTGCATCCATCTAAAAACTCTGACCAGAGGAATATTAAAACACTGACAAATCAACTCATCAGCTTACAGCATACAGCTCTTCGTCTTCCAGTGTCAGTTGCAACAAATATCAATTTATAAGACGCGTCTTTGAAATGTTAAAGAGTTGCGCATGTAGATTGAGTTTGTTAGCTAGCTTTGGAATGATTGATCCTGTGTCTGCAATGCAACAAATAAAGCGTTCGTTTCTTTTCTTTCAGAAAAAAAATAGAGCACAAGAAGGTGAGAAGCACATAAAGGACATCAAACTTCAAGATGGAAGTGGTAAGTGGTTTCTCTCGATCATGTCATGTGAACGTGTGCAGATGTTCTTTAGATAAACAAAAACAGAAAATGCATTGTGACAGAGATATTCTGGTCATGGACTATTTCAGAATGTCAACAAAAGCTTTTTGCACTTGTAGATCCTGATGCGTGTGCTACGGTTATTATCTATTAATGTGTGCTTTTCATGCGTGGCTTTTCAATGTCCCACGATTCCATTGTGAAGTGTGTTGTTCTTGGCAGAGCGCAGGGTTTGGTAGCGCTGATGTTGGGCTGCAGGGACCTGTTAATACTCTTGTGTTGCTGGCCGTGGGCGATCCTGGCTTGCGCTCTTGGAGATATTGTTTCAGATGTACCATAGAGTAAACAATGTAGTGTTCAATTGCTCTCCCCCAGGTACACGCTCATCTGAGGAGAATCACTTGGAGGCTTATGAGTGTCAGCTAAAGATACTACATGCAGTTTTGACGGCTTCAGGAGACCAGGAGAGAGACCAGCTCCTCAAGGACCATCCTGGAGACATCTGCACTTTAGTCCACAGCATTATAGAGAAGGTAGAGTTTGAAAGCTCTTCATATTCAAAGCCCTTTCTTTTTGTCCTGACTGGAATACATGTAGCTTCATGTAGGCATTCAAGAGTGACTAGTATTCTGATCCCAGATTATGTCAGCGGGTTCTACATTATGAAGCTGTCAGCGGCAATAAACAAGACATGCTTTTCCATTACAGCATAATTGGGAACAAGGCCGATTCTGTGCGCTGTTGTTCAGGGTTTGGGAACGTGTGCTTTGGTACATCTGTCCTTGTGCTAACCTCTGACCAACAAAGCTAAACCTGTTTGCAGGGAGGGATGTTATTCATTGCCCTGTAAAGGCTGGTTTGTGTGTTTAAACACAGTAGAGCACTGCTTGTTTTAACAAGAGAGAACAAAGATGGGGGGTTTTTTACCTTTCACCAAGTGTTTTTGTAGTCTAGAACTTTGTAGACTAATTTATTATGTAAAATTATTAAGTTAAGCATGCATTTATATAACAATGTAAATGTAAACATTGCATAGAACATTATTTTGTTTTTATAAAAACTATGTATAAATAATGTAACCGATCACTAACAGGAACCATTTTTTCAATAAAAAATGATTTAAAAAAAAAATTTTTTTTTTTTTATTTAGACTTTTATAGTGTTTTTACAAATGAAGACATCCCCAAAAGGAGGTTTTGTCAGTTTTTTTATTATTAGTAGTAGTAGTAGTAGTAGTAGTAGCAGTAGTAATTCTAAAAATTAAAGATCTAGCTCTTGCCATTCTCTAAACATACTTTTGTAAGGTGCACCCTGGGGTGCTTTTTAAGTTCACATGTATGCTGCTAGGCACTGTCCGTTTATGAGAATTCTGTCAGTTTAACAGGTATTCAGATGTATTTTTAATTTTATAATTTATATATTTTTTTATTTTATAAATGTAATTTTTTATTTACTTTATAATTATAATTAATTTTATGAATTAATTATTTACTTATTGTTAATTTATTGCATATTATGTATCTTTTTTTTTTTTTTTTTTTTTTTTTTTTTTTTTCCAATTTTTTTTTTTTTTTTTTTTTTTTTTAATTTTTTCTTTA
>NW_015654511.1:320820-331768 GCF_001515625.1 Sinocyclocheilus rhinocerous
CAATTCAGCTAAATTGATTTTTATTAAATTTGAGATTTAATTAAATCAATTTTTTTTTTTTTTTTTTTTTAATTTATCCAAATTTCTGTATTATGTCTTGAATGGATTTATTCATAAATTTCATTAATGGACATTTTTTTTAAAAGGCTTATTCTTGGGGAAAATTTCTATCAAATATCAAACTGAAAAATCTTATGTAAACAGTATTTTTTATGTTGAAAACATTGTTATTGTATATCATTATTTAAGTTTCTTACGACTATTTAAATTTCTGCTACTTTCAAACAGGAAAATCAAAGTTGTCACACCACAGCTCCAAAAGTAGAAAAATAATTACCTATGTTCTCACCACAGGTGACGTTTCGAGCCTAAAAGCTCTTCAATCAGACAATTGCTGCTACTTTGCCATGAAAATAGTCTTTGCTGCTGATTTGGTGTTAAATAATAAATAAATGCATCGTGTCTTGTGTTAAAAGGTAAAGATTGAGATAACCGCTGACCTAAATGATCTTCATGAAAAACAGACGAGGAGCACCTTAGAACGGCATCAGAGCGCAACAGAAGGTCAGAGCATAGCAGCGGACAAATGTGAAGTAACTTTGCCAAACACATCTACCAAGAGCATAAATGATAAATGTGACCCTGGACAACAAAACCAGTCTTAAGTCGCTGGGGTATATTTGTAGCAATAGCCAAAAAAAACATTGTATGGGTCAAAATTATCGATTTTTCTTTTATGCCAAAAATCATTAGGATATTAATTAAAGATCATGTTCCATGAAGATATTTTGTAAATTTCCTACTGTAAATATATAAAAACGTAATTTTTGATTAGTAATATGCATTGCTAAGAACTTCATTTGGACAACTTTAAAGGCCATTTTCTCAATATTTTGATATTTTTTTGCACCCTCAGATTCCAGATTTTCAAATAGTTGTATCGCGAACAAATATTTTCCTATCCTAACAAACCATACATCAATGGAAAGCTTATTTATTCAGCTTTCAGATGTATACATCTCAATTTTGAAAAATTGACACTTAAGACTGGTTTTGTGGTCCAGGGTCACAAATGTACATATATATGTATATGTTTGTACTGTACATATGTGTAAATAACAATATTCAATAATTGTTTACTTTGCAGAGCTACAGCGATTACACAATGAAGGGAAGAACATTTTAAATGAGTCGCATGCAGCAGCTGAGAATGCTTTGAAGGTAAAGCACGTCTATTTGCAACATCACTGCTCTGATTTGCCTTAATATATTTGATTGAGAGCTGATCTAATATACAGTGGAGATCAAAATTAGAGAACAACCTACAATTTCCGAAATTTCAAGGTCACTGCTTAGTCCTGTTTGAAGTTCCTAACAGGAGTAGAAGTGCAGTTTTTTGTTTTTTTTAAGCGTACTTCATAAATTTATAAATTTAAAACTTAAATGAGATATTTGAAAAGCAACTCTGATCAAAATTAGAGAACAATTACAGATTCCTCCAAGTTATTGGTGTTAATCTGGCACCTGGTGCTACTTTCATTAATTATATATGACCAATGAAGATGAACAATACTTCAGAAAAATCAAGTATTTATAGATTGTTCTCTAATTTTGATCTCCACTGTACTTCCCACATCAAGCTAGACATGCCAGACTTGACTGTGAAGTGATTGGTCTGAACTTTCTATAAATTCAGGATCAGATTGAAGGGCTGACGTCAGAGCTGAAGCTGTTCAACGAGTTAAAGTGCAGAGCGGAGGGGTCCACGCTCAAGAGAGACCTTCAGAGAAATATTGAGGTTTGTTATGAGAGTGGAGATCTGTTGGCAAAGCGTGCTTCAGATAGCTGGAGTATTCAGCTGTATCTGTCTTTTCATCCCAGACTCATGGCAGCCCTGGTGCATTCTGGGAGCAGGAGCAGGAGAGTCTGTTATTTGTCATCGAAATGAAGCGTGAGCGTTTACAGGACCAGGGGAACAAGCTGCTGCAGATGGAAACACTGGTATAAACTTGTATTGGTGTTTATTGTGGGCCATTACATTTTTACATTACAGATTCTTACATTTTTACACTTTGTCCCTGATGGTAAAAATGGTTACATCCACTTTGTTAAACATGTCATCTGCTTTATTCTCAGTCACTGAGAAATGATGTACAGAAATGAGAGCAGGTGCATTATTTGTACACTTGTATTGGTGTTTATTGTGGGCCATTACATTTTTACATTACAGATTCTTAAATTTTTACACTTTGTCCCTGATGGTAAAAATGGTTACATCCACTTTGTTAAACATGTCATCTGCTTTATTCTCAGTCACTGAGAAATGATGTACAGAAATGAGAGCAGGTGCATTATTTGTGTATTCATGTTGTTTATTTGAATGTGGCAAATTGACCTATTTGTTTGCATAAAGAAATGCACAAGTCACCAACTGAGGCCAAAACCATTTTTTCCCTATATGTCAGCTATTTTGATAACTTTCTGCTTCTTGCTGTGTTGTGATTGTCAGGTGGAGAAGAATCTGTCGCTGGAGGATCAGCTCCTGCAGGCTCTCCAGCAGAGCGAGGACTACAGTGTGCGGATAGACAACTACCAAAGCCTCATACAGTATGTTTATTTCAATCTACAGATTATTCTTATAGGATGATTATTCTTATTTAAGTATTTTAAAATACTGAGACAAAGTTTGCACTTCTTTCTGGCAGAAAAATATTGACAGAAGAAAAGAAACATGAATTATCTAGATTTACTGTGAACGTGTCATCTTTCTCCTCTCCCGGCTTAATATGCATTTTTAGGGGTTGATCGTGTCAAAAAGTGTGAACACTGTGACTGTGCTACTGTAGTGCTATCAAAGCATTGCTCTGCTCGTTTGTGCAGCCTAATAATGTCAGGGGCAGGACTATTTGTTTGTCCAGCCAATGGCAGGAATTATTTGGTAATGTTTGGTTTGGTAATGTAAGTAGCACATGCAGAACACATCTCAGAATGTTTATTTTTTATTTCATTTTGTTTTTTGTTATGTGTTTAACCCTGCAAACCTGACATGTGACATAATAGTCAGATTTATTAATTTTTTTTATTAAATGGAACAGTTTATTGACCCTTTAGATAAAAAATTTTTTTAAAGAATATTTTTTTTTATTTTTTTTATCATATTTGATACATCAGGCTTCTATGGCTCATATAGTATGATATAGGAGAATTTGGAGCTCATACTGAAGCAAAAATATTTAATTTTGTGCAGGTGTTGTTGTATGGATAAAAAGTAAGATAGTATTCTGATAGCTTGTAATGTAAATCAATGAGATCTTTATAACAGTATAGCAGACTACTAGCATAAAAATACCAGTTGTCACTTTATATTTGCACATGTTTTATGATTAAAGCGCTGTAGTTTTTATTGTGGGCAAAACATAATGACATGCAATATATTGATGATTGAGAGATGAACAAATAAACATTCTTCAAAAGCCTGATGCATCATATTTGATACATTTTAGCATGATTTTTTTTAATTATGTATGGATAAGTTGCTACAGTAAGTTTTCATCTTGAAAAATTACTAATATAAAATTTACTCTTACGTTTACTTAAAAGATCAGATTTCACAGAAAAAAAGGTTGTACCACAACCTAATAGTGTATTTTTTAGTGTATTAGTGTAATTTTTTAATTATACTAAAAGGGATTTTACTTGCTAAAAAAAAAAAGTTTAAATGATTCATCGTAGGGTAGAAGGTACGTAGTTGAAATTGTGTATCAAATATAATAGTGTCAGAGTGAAGGTTTGTTAGCTCAAATGTTTGTATGTGGTGCCACCTGGCGTTGTAGATGCTGTCATTAACATTTCCCTTGCTATTTACAGGATTGCCAAGTTATGAGTTTGAAATTTAATTTTAATAGACTGAATGTATGTGTGTACATAAAGTATATAAAGACATATTTTTCTTGATATAAATAAGTATTTTCAGCTTAAACTCTTGACGTCCTCTTTCAGACAACTGTCCAGGGAGCAGAACGAGCTGCAGGAGGCGCTAGAGAAGCAGTCTCTGCAGAACCAGAAGCTCAGCCAGGAGAAAGAAGAGCTGCTCTTTAAACTCATACACCGCAGAGACTCATGCTCCTCCTTCCACCTTCCTTCTGTCATACCCACACAAGTGTCTCCCAGCTGACTGCAGCATCCACCCTCATCACTGTATCCTGACCCCGCCTGGCCTCGGTGCCTTCGCAGCGGGGGTTTTTTTTTAATGCCAGTTTATTATGGAGTGTTGTGAACATGCAGTGCTGATATGGACTTACTCACTGCATTTAGCATTTTTAACTAGCCAAACAAATATTTTTGTACATTTTGTTTGAAGAGATGTTTCTTGTCAGGATTTTTTTGGTTGCATTTTGAAATAACATGAGTAACTGCATAGATCCACAGCTAAGTCTTTTTATTATTCTACAAGGTGTAGTAGCAGTTTTTGCCAATTTTTGATATTGGTTTTATTTTTATTTCCAGGAAACCGCAGGTGTTGTTAGCAAAAAACTGTTATGTTTTTGCCTTGAGACATTATTGGAGCCAGAGCACTTGGACGTGTAGCATGAATATTTGGGATCTTTTCAGATGCACTTGCACTTTTATCAGTGTTTTATTTGTTGGAGAGATAATGGGCTTTTGGTGATTACCCAGTATGCTTTCTTCCTACACTTTGCACATAGTATTTCCGTTTTGAATCCTTCTGCTTTTCAGTGGTAGGTAAAGTCCTGGGGTCCTATTGGATCAAATCTAGCCTTTTTTAGCTCAAACACAGTGTTGGCTCAAAGAACCAGCACACATGTGTTTCAAGAAGAGACTAGCCTCTAGCCTCTTCTGTTGTTACTTTGGCGAACCTAACTTTAAAAGAATATTCTGAAAATTCTGAACAGAGCTTCTTAAAGTTATTTAATACTTTAAAGGAATAGTTCACCAAAAAATTGAAATGAGCTGAAAATGTACTCACCCTCAGGCCATCCAAGATGTAGGGTAAGAGAAATGTAGCATTACATCACTTGCTCACCAGTGGATCTTCTGCAGTGAATGGGTGCCGTCAGAATAAGAGCCCAAACAGCTGATAAAAACATCACAGTAATCCACACCGCTCCAGTCCATCAATTAACATCTTGTGAAGTGAGAAACAAACATCCATCATTAAGGCATTTTAACTGTATTTTGCCTGTTATAAAAATGTTTCTTGCAAACATGCAGCTAAGACATTTACTGGTGTACTGGAGTGGTGTGGATTATTGTGATGTTTTTATCAGCTGTTTGGACTCTCATTCTGGCGGCACCCATTCACTGCAGAGCATCCATTGCTGAGCAAGTGATGCAATGCTAAATTACTCCAAATATGTTCCCATGACGAAATCTACATCTTGGATGGCCTGAGTACATTTTCAGCAAATTTTCATTTTCGGGTGAAATATTATTTTCGCAGTACTTCAGATGGTCTTCTAATTGCAGTGATTCGACCTGCCATTTTTAAAAGCATGAGTGGTAAATTGGTTGCCTTTGTGCCCATATCTTTTTTAAGCTATTGTGAATTATTGTAAATGTTCTGCCCTTATGTTTACTTCTGAATCAATTTTGGTGTAAGATGTTTCCTGGAAAAACCAAGCAATAAAATCTGCATCAGAGGGACTGTATGTGAAGTTCTGCACAGTTATTCCAGAACAAAATATTTCAACCAAAGAACTGCTTTGGGAAAATCCCATACAAATTACTATAGAAATGACAACATAATTATTCAGCAGGGTAAAGTTTGGTTAGAGTGGTGGTCATGAGAGAAGGGAGATGACTCATTTTTCCATTTTACAATCTTGTTTTTTTTCTGAATCAATAACAGGTTTGATCAAATTAGGGCATAAAGATTTATGAAATGAATGGAATTAAACATCCCAATGCTTGTCAAAGTTTAGACAGGCTTAGATTTTGTCCCTAGGGGGCGCAAGGACTCAAGATTTAAACAGGCGTGAGAACTTAGTGTTGTTGCTCCGACTAGTTTTTTCACCTTGGCCTGTCAATTTGTTTTGAATAACATCTACATGCAAGTCATTCTTCAGTAAGCCTTTTTTTTTTTTTTTTTTTTTTTTTTGGTTTACTCTTTTAAACATTATATTCACAGTAATAATGATATTATAAACTTTTAACTTTACTTAAACTATAAACTTTTCATTTGCCTCTCTTCTTGTTCAGTTTAATACAGCTGTCTATGATTTTTTCCAACTGATCTTAATGGTTAATCAGTGAATCATTTGGTAAATCTATACATTTTTATAGATCTCTTATGTTGGTGTGCCTGATGTTGGAATAATCTGGCCCAGATAGCCTTTTAATCTTAATAGCTAAATTAATATATTAAAGTATTGTGTCTGTGTGTGTGTGTGTGTATGTGTGTATATATATATATATATTACCCTTTGCTTTTTGGCCCACAATTGACTTTGCCCCTCATGTCTAAGGTCACTCACAACACTTTTTTTTTTATTTTTATTTTTTATTATGCAAAAATTATACAAAGATTTGTACAAACATATACAACTCGCAAGCAAGTACAAAAACAAATAAACAATCATAATATGTAAAGTGAAACAATTCAAGCCAGGGGTAAAATTACAACAATTTAAAGTAACAAAAAGCTTCATAGGTCTTTCTAGCTTTTTTGTTCTTAATTTTGTCTAATGTGGTACCATATTGTTTAATCTCTTTTATAAAATGTTCAAAATTTGGCTTAGCTTTAGACCATTTTTTCACATGAATGTGATATTTTCCAAATAAAATAAAAAGTTGTGTAAGAAAGCATATCGTACTTTTGGAATCAACATTGTCCTGTACAAAAAATAAAACGACATCATACAGATTAATTTGTATATATGTTCCAAACAACCTAGAAATGAAATTAGAAACATCCAACCAAAACATTTTTGAATATATACAATCAAAAAAAAGATGAGTCACAGATTCTTTGGCATTGCTACAAAATTCACATAAGTTTTCAATATTCAAATTAAAACGTTCAAGCAACTCCTTGACAGGGTAAATTTTGTGTAAAATTTTATAGGATACCTCTCTAATTTTATTATTAATAAAAAACTTATTTGTTATTGACCATACTTTTTTCCAGTTAACATTTTCATATTTAGTAGACCAAAACATTGTTGAACAAGGCAAATAATTTGTTTTTAAAATATTTCTAATATATTTGTTACTACATTTATCTATTACAATATTAATATCCCCAATAAATATTGTATCACTACAAAAATTGGTTTGGTGATCAATGTTTACAGGATAAAATCCAGGATTTCGTAATAGTGATACAACTCTGCCAGGAATTGCATCAAAGATAATGGAGTATTCTTTTGGCCTCACAGGGATCATAAATTTATTGAGAAATTCAGAATATGTTAAAAGCAGACCTTGTTCATTAAGCAACTGACTAACCGTAAGAATTCCATTGTCGTACCATGTCTGATTAAAGATTGACTTTTTTTTGTACAAGATATCTTTAGGTCACTCACAACACAACTTTCACTGTTGCATGTAATGAGACACTGATTGGTGGGTGTGGCTCATGACAAATAAGAGCATAAAGCCCGGCTGATTGACAGATTGAGCTGTTTCCCCCGTGGTGCCCCTCTATTAGACTACACAGCACTTAACGTGGAGAAGAGCCCGGCTCTTTTTGCTGGTTGAGCGGATGTTAGGTTCACCGCTTCCCTGACTGTTTGACATGTTTGGACAATACCTGCCTAGTCACTAAGATAAGCACAGGTCAGCCCCCCTGTAGTGATGTCAGGAGGTTCCCAGAGCATTTACCAGCCACCTGGAGAACCTCAAGTGATTTCATTCCAGCCCAAGTGAACACTAGCAGATCTCAAGACTTCATGTCCGGATCAAGTACTGGTGTCAATAAAAAAAAAATTCATTCAATCATTGTACAAAAAGCAACACTAGTAAGCATTTTATGTATTTATATTTATTATATATATTTTGCATATATTTATATAGCCTATATATATATATATATACATACATAAGCTACTGATTATTCTTTAAATACAAAGATAGCTTATTTGTCAAAAATAAAGCAATTTTTAATGCAAACGAGGTTGCGAGAAATAAATAAATAAATGTCTATTTATTATTATTATTATTATTCCAGCGTAAGTATGCGTCTTTGAGTTTCTTCGCGAAAAATCAAATATGGCTTCCTGACGAGGGTCCATACTTGCGAAAAGCAAAATGCTTTTATGAAATTTATAATTACTCATGTTAAGACTTTTTGTTATTTTAGTAGCGGGTTTTGCCCATTTCTTATATCGATTTTATTATTATTTTAATTCATTTATTTCCAGGAAACAGTAGCCTAATTAAGCAGGTATTGTTAGCAAAAAACAAAAAACGCTTATATTTTTGCCTAACGACATTATTGGAACTAGAACTTTTATCAGTGTTTTATTTGTAAGAGAGATAATGGGCTTTTGGTGATTATTGGCTAATATAGGCCTATATTAGGATATTACGATATAATAAACGCACTGCATACACAAATTGTATAATTTAATCAGCTGTCTAATAGGCTAATAATAATAATCTGAAACTCGGTATTCGGTAACACTTTGTATTTAAAAAATGCTTACCTGCTCCAATGAATCAAGGTTAATAAACTCTTTATAATGCCTATTTAGTTGTTTTTCATCTAATTGTTGAGTTAAATGTTACCACCAATCCTATATTATTTAATTATATGTACCCATGTTAAGAATCTAGCAATGTTTACAAAGGGGCACAAATAATTATTTAATTTTTAATTATTTAATATTTATTTAGGATTTAAAAAAAAATAGATATAGATAGCCTAGATTTTTATATTATTTTAAAAAATCTCGTCCCGCTAAATACACAACTATAAGAAAGCCGTGAAAGACAATCTGTAATTGCTTCCTCCTCTGATCTGGCGGGAAGGCACGCGAGTTTCGCGGCGTTCACCTGCGTTCATGCGCTGTCCCTTGGTGACGTCATCGTCGGCCACATGAATGTAATACAAGACCTGTCTTTCATTCCATTATCTGCTAATTGCCCAGCAGAAGCGTCCCCATATGCATTAACAGTGCTGAAAATAATGTGTTGCTATTAACGTACATCTGCTCCCGTGTCCTGCCTTTATGTTAAGAATCTAGCAATGTTTACAAAGGGGCACAATAATTATTTAATTTTTAATTATTTAATATTTATTTAGGATTTTAAAAAAAAATAGATATAGATAGCCTAGATTTTTATATTATTTTAAAAAATCTCGTCCCGCTAAATACACAACTATAAGAAAGCCGTGAAAGACAATCTGTAATTGCTTCCTCCTCTGATCTGGCGGGAAGGCACGCGAGTTTCGCGGCGTTCACCTGCGTTCATGCGCTGTCCCTTGGTGACGTCATCGTCGGCCACATGAATGTAATACAAGACCTGTCTTTCATTCCATTATCTGCTAATTGCCCAGCAGAAGCGTCCCCATATGCATTAACAGTGCTGAAAATAATGTGTTGCTATTAACGTACATCTGCTCCCGTGTCCTGCCTTTGATAATGTGCGAAATGCGCGCACATTCGAACGGTTTATTTATTACAATTTCAGTTTATTACAGCAAAGATAACCTTTGAATTGTCAAGGGTTGGAGGCAGACACGAATCTTCTCAAATAAGATGATTGCTATTTGGGGCTGCTGAGTTGTTCCTTATCACCTAGACTTAGAACAAAGAAAGTGAAAATTGCACCCCGGGGAAAACAGCTTTGATTAAAAGGTGTGGGCTGGTTATCACCACAGTTTTTTTACACACCATAATCAGCTTTATTTCCTAAACTCCTGCTTCAGTGCAGCAGTAGCTATAGCCTAATATTCTAAACATGGGAGACGGATCGGATTTAGACCAGTGGATCATTTCAGAAATAACAAGATCTTTTGAAGCATCTAATCGTTTAGACCTTCCTTCACTTTGCGTGTTATAATGCCTAAATTGAGTTGCATGGGGATTCGTGCATATTTCACGTTTCCTTGTGTCAATGACTTGATACTCATGTGTGTTCAGATTTTTTTATTCTTCACAAACACACACAATTAATACAAAAAGTATTTTTTGTTTGAATTTTTGAACATGTTTGAATTTTTTAAGATGTTTTTGAGTTCATTTTGATATTCTGTAAGTCTTAAAGTGAAAATGTCTGTGTGGTTTAACTGTCTGGAGATACAACGAAAAAACGAATTGAAAGGCTGAATTTCTCGAGGGGGAAAATGCTTAATTAGTTTTGTATAATCTTTTATTTTTAATTTAAAAAACACGTTAGCTAAAGAAAACAGTTTTGTTTTAAAAGATTGTTCTTGACACATTGTAAAAAAAAACAGGCTAATGAAAAAAATATAAACATGAATATATATATAAACATGTAATCATTATTTAATCACGCTAAAGATGTCAAGCGGTGTAACCATAGAGACGTATGGTAGGCTACGCTTTTCCTGCGCTTTAAAATGCGTGAATGTATGTAACTTTAGTTATTGAAACTTGACATCTTTAGAGTGATTAAATGATCACTACATGTTTTAAATCGTTTTTTTAAATGTATGAATACAAATAATACAAAGCTTTTATTTCTATGAACTTGGTACGTGTATAAAAGTAGATTATTAAAATATTTCTGCTTTATACCCGTATTAGTTTCACAGGACCATTCATTTTCATCTTAATTTACATTTCTGAAGGATTTAAAGGGTTAGTTCACCCAAAAATGAAAATTCTGTCATTAATTACTCACCCTCATGTCGTTTCAAACCCGTAAGACCTTTGTTCATCTTCGGAACACAAATTAAGATATTTTTGATGGAATCTGAGAGCTGTCTGACCCTGCATAGACAGCAACGCAACTGAAATGT
>NW_015654511.1:331822-343364 GCF_001515625.1 Sinocyclocheilus rhinocerous
AAAAAAAAAAAAAAGAGAGACTCGTTCTCACATATAACAACCGGAATACTGGTATGTTACTACTCTCCCTCACAGACTTCTGTTGAGTTGAGCGTCTCGTTCTCAGGTACTGTACAGGCTGCTGTTGGAGTGTAATGCCATTCATCTCCACTAGAGCGCGCTGTGCTGCAGTCATGCGCCTTCCTCCCAAGTTGGCTCCATTCCTATAGTTCAAATCAGATAAGATACAACATGTTTGCACTGACTGCTCGTCGTAATTTGTCGGAATGATAGCGCCATGCGCCTGGTTGCTTAATAAATCAAGAGATTTGATGGGTAGAGCTGATCATTGAAACGATACCATCTTTAATTGTCAGGTAAAAGAACAGTAAATCCATCCCCAAAGATTTTCCTCATCCTTTACATTTTTATGCAAATTCGAATTATTTAAATGTGGAGAATTCATTATGATAAAAGTAATGTAATGGGGCTACTTCAACTTAAATTATTACCTTTTTTTCTGTGGTAGAAACATTTAAGTTTCTATTTGTAGCCTATATTTATACAGTATAATACAATATGCCCATTTTTCTTTTTTTTTTGTTTTCAAAAAATTCATTATGGTTACCAATGATTAGATTCCCAAAAGTCCCACATTTAGACGGACAGATAAACTGACAGCTTAGATGAGGTAGTGAATGAGTTGTTTCTGTCTCTTTGAAATATGTGCTCAAGGTCTTCAGAAACTTCTTCATATGTCTGCAGTTGCCCAGAGATATGGTGAGTTACGGCATTTTTTGCATATCTCTTATACAGGTGAAAACATGCAGAAGAGATTCAGTTTAGTTTATGGTACACCACCCTTGAAGCAAAGTGTCCCCAGGAACAAAACATAAATTATCGTCTAAAAGCCGACTATCACTACTTCTACAAAGTCGGATATGAAAATGACACCAAATTGCGTGGATTAAACAGCTTGCTTTGCACACTATCACATAATTGTGCTAAATGCTCACAGTATAGACTGCAGTATTTCCCTTAGGGTTCAAGGACATGATTTAAAAGGTGACTCCCTAATGAGTCTGTATAGGTGCTCTTGGCTGATACAGGCAGACTAATTACTTCGAGCAGGAAGTCTGTGCGCTTTATGAAACTGCCACCAGGGATCTTCCTCATGAGGTTTGTTTTTTTTGGACGGCACAATAGACCAGTGTGTTTGAAGTTGCAGAGCGCTGCGCTATAGCGATCACTGAACGTTCCCTGCAAATTGGACTCTTGTTTAACGACACACATGGACGCTCACCTGTCCAAATCCTCAACTTATTTGTATTAAAAATATTTTTCAGGATTAATGGCTTGTTGTCATCTTAGTCCTTCATCTGTGGGCATCAGACGGCTCTGAACTTGTCAAATGTGGTATTGGTTCTGGTATTGGGTGAGGATTGCCCTGTGGCTGAGAGCGGGAAGAAGCGCGACTGACATGTGTCTTACATCAGTGGTGGATGATGGACAAGAGATGCAGCTTAGCCACATTCCTTCCATACACGAGTCCACTCTCAGCCTCTCTCTCGTCTCGGTGGTATGTGCAAACGTTTCCTGCCATAATCGACCTGTTAGCACTTTAGATGAGTCATTCAAAGTCATTTAGTTGGAAAAAAGCCTTATACTTGAGAATGAATTATACTTGTGTATAATTTTTGCAATAGTTAGTTCACCAAATGCCCAAAAAATTAACCCCCTGACATAATTTACATCATTTAATCATCCATCCATCCATCTATCTATCTGTTTGTGGATCACAAAAGAAGATATTTTGTAGAGTGTCTTGATGTATTTCCAATTGGGTCCAAAGTTGTTTTTAAAGAAAATGACTTTTACAATTCTGTCAAATGATTATTTTTATTTTATTTAATTTTATTTTTTTATTTATTTATTTATTTTTATTTTTTTATTTAATTGTATTTATTTTTTTTGTTTATTTTATTTTATTATGGATAACAAAAGAAGATATTTTGAAGAATGTCTCAGTGTTTTATTTTTCTGTGCAATTAAAGTTTTTTTTAAATTGACTTTTAAAATTTTGCCAAACAATAATTCCCAATTCCTTTGTTTGTTTGTTGGTTGGATCACAAAAGAGGATATTTTGAAGAATATCTCTCTTTCTTTAATACAAAGAAAGTCAATGAAGCCCAATGTTGTTTTGAATCCCATTGTTTTTCTTGATAGTCATGAGTGCGCCGAAAGAGAAATTAACTAAGTAAAAATTTACCTGACAATTATTTTATTTAAAATATTTATTTTATTTTATTTTCGAACACAATAGAAGATATTTTGAAGAATGTTTTAGTGCATTTCTTTTCTGATACAGTCAAAGTCAACTGGTTGTTGTTTTGGACCCCATTGACTTACATTGTATGAACAAAAAAAAATAAAAAAAATAACATTTTATAATGAAAATCAATGCCCAGTTCAAAGATTACACCTTTCAGACATCAGAACGAAAGATCTGAATGAAGTCGATGTCGTAAGAGCATAACATACCACCAAAACAAACAATGAATCAACAGGAAAACAAACAAGAGGCGTACAAAGGCTTAATTGTGCACACAAGGGAGCCGTTTGGGCTGGTTAAAGCCTCTATTTAAAGCCCCATCACCTTTAGGGATTTAACTGGAAACATACGCCACCACAGGAAGACCCCAGGGGCAGCAGAGAGACCCTCTTCCCATCAGCCCATCTCCCCTTTACAAAGCAGAGGCACCCTACCTTGACACCTGTCAACACATTAGGTGTCAAATAAACTACATTTCAACCTAGGCCAGCAGGTAGGCAACTGAAAGATCTCACTTGACAGCATGGATCAGTGTTCTTAAGTCCTTGGGCACAATACTAATGGGGCCGGTGTGATCTGTTGCCTCAAACCTTTTTACAAAGTAAAGTCCAACTTGAGACAGTCTGTATGTAATTTGTGAATATTTTGCATAGATTTTTATGTTTTATTGATATAGTTGAACAAGATGAATCTGTATGTAACTTTCTCAGTATTATTTTAGGCGAGCTGCAGTAACGCTTCCAGCTGTCAGGATTGCAGCAGTTTGACAATAAATCTTCTTTTATGGCTACTTAGGTGGTAATTTATCTTTGAAAATCCTACAGGTGTCGTCTCAAAGTGGTCTGGATCAGATAAGGCCACTCTGACGTCCCTCCACCCATCCTTCAGGGCCAGTGTGCCAGAGATTCACTATAGGCATTAAATGAGAAAGTAATTATATATTTAGCACACTCTCTATTGTAGGGCAGACCGGGGCTAGTTGTCACATGGTTGACAAATTATGCAAATGTGTGTTTTCTCTAGCAGTGGTTTGTAGATTGGTTTCAAACAGGTAGTTCAAAACACCTGGTTTTTGTAAACAGTAAAATTAATTCAGGCAAAAATTCACTATAGTATGAAGGTGGATTTGAGCTGATTTTAAACAGGACAAGGGTAGTTTTCATAAATACCAGGCCAGGGCAAGTGGTCACATGTTTTAATTGTTATATTATAATAAAAATTGACTTGTTACATTTTTGTTGTTTCATCATTTTTTTTTCATAATTATTATACTGTTTAAATTTGCAGAAAAAAAGACCATAATAATCTGTTTAACGCCAGGTTCCATTATGACAACTTACCCCACTATTGGATCAAATAACAGCATGAATGATCAAATTTTTTTATTTATGTATTTTTTTATTTATTTTTTTATTTTTATTTATAAGACTTGGTGTGTGCCTATATGGAGAAATTGACCTTCAAAAATTTGCCAAACCATTTATTTATTTATTTTTCATTTCATTTTATATTTTTATAGTATTTTTATAATTGTTTTATTTATTATTTATGTTTATTTATTATTTCATTTTTTATTTTAATTAATTAAATGTATTTATTTATTCATTCATTCATTTACTTATTTATTTTAAACGCTTAATGTGTATAGACCAGTGTTTCCCAACTTTTTTGGCACAGTTTTGACAAGTAAAAAAAATCCCATGGCACAACACTAAGCACTGAAATATAGCAAAAAAAAGAACGAAAAGAGGAAAAAGTATTTTTTTTTCTTTTCTTTTTTTTTTTTTCAATTAAACACTGCATTGCCAGAGACTTTATATATGATCAGACACTGCAAAAAAGTGCATTGCAAAAAAGCAGAGATCCATATCCAATCTAAATGGAGGTGGGGGTGGAGTTAGGAGGTTTCGCTGACAGTTTGAGGATCCAATCGAGTTACGAGGTTTAGTCACTAGCGCTTTTGAATGCTTTTCATTGGTTAAATATTTGTAAAATCCATAAACAGACACAAGGATGACCAATAGCAATAGCATGATGTAAAATAATAATAACAAAATATAACAGAGATAGGAAGTTATGATCATTTTCCACGGCACACTAGTGGTCGGGAAACACTGGTACAGACTAACACCCGGAAGTGGAAAGACAAAGAAAAAATTAAAAGAAAGACAGACACTGTGTCACTGTGTTAGCAATTTGTATTTTCTTTTTTTCACCTTTGAAAAAAAAAATAGACTGACACCTAGCAACAAGTTCCTGTCTCTCCTGCATATAATGATAAGTTACTATGTGAACGTACAATGAAAGTGCTTGATGGGAGGTGGTTTGACATTAAAGTAAGTCTGGCTCCAGCATGGTCTGCAATCATTGTATTAGTCACAGAGCATTACTGAAATTTTCAGTTGAAATATTTCTTTGAAAGTTCAGTTGAAAGTCATCCATCGTGATCGTTAACCCCACATAAAGTGCTGAAACATGATGCTTCAGAAAGCACTTTGGTTGATTTTTTTTTCTTTAGCAGGAGTTTGAACCACTAATATTTAGATGTACTTTCTGTACCACTATTACTGACATCTCTAAGTCTGACAAAGTTGTTATGCCAGTTGATTTGACTGCAGCAGGATGCCTTTTGCGTCACTGGAGTGTTTTTAGAAACACGCAGTGCAGATGGTAACATGCTGTCAGTCACCTATCAGGAGGAAACAAAAGCATACCGTGTCATAAACACTGACAAAGAGCATTTGTTTGATGTTGGATGCATCCCAAAGCAAATAAAAAAACACAGATGAATCAAAGATATTGACATGCAGAATGTCATGTAACTGCTAATGGATACTGCGAGTTTCATAAACCCTACAGAAAATAAATCATTCTTCATACTGTGTAAGAGATTAATCTTATCTCTTACAGAGCATGTGGAATGTTTTTTTTTCTTCTTCTTTTTTTCTGTAGGATGATTTGGCAGTCACAGCATACAGAAGGTACAACAGGTTTATGACGTGTTGGAAATCTGGAACAACATCCTAGAGATATCAGAGCTCAGTAGGCCTATGTGGCGTCTGTCTTTTTTTTTGAAATATTGACATGTTCAGTCAAGCAATTTGTATGCCATCATCCCTCAATGAATGGGAAAATTTTCCAACTTTGCTTCCTCTCTAATGACCTAGAAGCATGTCAGGACTTCAGACGTTTGAAAGACAGCGTTTCTGTGAGCTCGGTACAGGCTGACGAGATCAAATATCTCTTAATGCTTGTAACTCACTGTAAATCAAGGTGACAAATGACTGTTATCGAAATCCTCCAGTGGATTTTGGGAAATGTGAAAACTCACCATGCCAGGGGGAGCTGAGTCACTTTAACACAGACGCAAATAAATGTACAGTTTATAGTGAGGGTGTTTCAAGTCCAAACTTGAATTACGTAGCCCTTCATCAACAAAGAATAGACTGTTTACCCAGTAATGTTTAAATGAAAAACCCCTCAATGTCAGAGTTTTGTCACCTGAGACACTGCCGTGTGTCTCGTCTAGCTTAAGGCCTAATGATTTCACTCTAGACTGCTCATTTGTAGAATTAGTTGAAATAAAATGCTGCATGCTTGAGTGATTTTCATGTCACATTCTCAAGTATATTCCAGAAATGTCTTCTTGGTTGTGATGATGCATTTCATAACTCATGCAGATGAGTTGCAGATGTTTATAATAACATAGCAATGTTACTACTGCTACTTATAATTGGTAGCAATGTAAAATACAAATGTACATAGCATAATATGATTTTGTAATTAGGGTTGGGAACTAAGAATTGGTTCGCAAACACCATTATTCAATCTACAGGCGGAAACATAAGAATATGTAGTTAAAGAGGTCATAGGATGCCCATTTTCCACAAGTTGATATGATTCTTTAGGGTCTTAATGAAAAGTTTGGTTAAAATTTCTCAATGGTAGTCTAAAAAACACATTTTTTACCCTGTCAAAAACAGCTCTTTTCAGAGCACGCAGTTTTGTAGCATTTTCCTTTAAATGTTAATGAGTTCTGCTGACCCCGCCCCTCTCTTCCGAGCTGCTCTCAGAGAGACCGTTTACTTTAGCCGCATTCATCGTGAAACTTGCTAATTAGCACATTATTAGGAAAGGCGATCTGCAAAGATTCATTAAAAAAACCTTACACTCACTTCGTCTGTTGGTGAAGCTGGATCACGAATGATTCACGCGAACATAGACGCATTTATGTAGATAGGAGCATTCTCTTCAAAAACAAAGGTGATCCACTGTGATTTCAGCGGCTCAGATGTCGGGAGTAAATGACGACTGCTATGTTCATTATTACATCCAACAACAGAAGACCTCAATCGCTTATTGTAAAAGTGCATGTAGCATCCTATGACCCCTTTAAAGACAATAAATATTAATTAATTAAAAATGTTACAGTTTTTGTTTGTTTAGGGGCTTTTTTTCTTAATACATTTAAAGGAATAGTTAACCCAAAAATTTAAATGTTCTCACCTTTAGGCCATCCAATATGTAGATGACTTTCTTCCTTTATCTGAACAGATTTTGAGAAATTTTTTGTAAGAAACAAATGCATCAAATGCAGATTTTCACTTCTCAGGGTGTTAATTGATGGACTGGAGTGGTGTGGATTATTGTGATGTTTTTATCAGCTGTTTGGACTCTAATTCTGACGGCACCCATTCACTGCAGAGGATCCACTGGTGAGCAAGTGATGGAATGCTACATTTCTCCAAATCTGTTCTGATGAAGAAACAAACTCATCTACATCTCGAATGGCCTGAGGGTGAGGACATATTAAGCAAATTTTCACTTTTGGGTGAACTATTCCTTTAAGGTTAGTTGTTTAACTGCATTTATGTCGTGAAAAGTCATTAAAACATTATTTTGCAAGATTGTTTTATATGTATTTATTATTGAAATTATCTAATTGCCAGTGGAACTACATTTCTTTTTGCAGTTATTTTATATTCGTGTGTTAATGTAGAAAAAGGTTCTGTTGGTTCTAGCCATCAGATGTTGATTGGATGGAGGCAGATCTGAATGCAAACTTTCAGTCGATTTTAAGAAAGGGGCGTGGTTTAGGCAGCCTAAATGAAGTCTGGCATACATTGCCAGAGAAATGTATTTTTTCAAATTGAAAAATACAAGGATAAATAATTCGGAATAAGATCAATCAGATGCATTTAGAAAACATAGGGTGCATTTTTTAATTCATACGGACATTAAAATCAGCAAAACAGCTGATTTTACTTTTTTAGACCTATTTTTACCTTGCTAAATCTGAAGTTACTCATCTATTATTTTCAGACAGGTGATGGGCAGAGCCCAGACATACGGGTTTATAGATTATAATTGTTAACTGTATAATTAGACTTGAAAGAATCATTCATTCTGTGCCTGAAGGGACATTGATGAGAAATTAATGGAATGCCACATCTCTCACTCAAACAACAGTGCTGATGCCATGCAATTGAAACAAAACTGGTATATGTCACAACAGATAGACACTGCAAATTATCAAGAGACAAAAAGCCTTGGCTACATACCAAACTTTTATATAAAAAGCTTAAGCCACACCTGTCCGTAACAAAGAAACAGACAGGAAGTGGAAAATGACATGAAACATTTTCAGAACTCACAATGAATTTTTCTGATTTAACATGCAGAGGATCTGTAAAAACTAACAGCAGTAAAAGCTGACATGCTGCTAAAACGTCATTTAGTGTCAGAACAATTTTCAATGTCATTTGGCTTTGGTAACAAACCACAACGCTAGTGAGTTACAGAGGCTAATAACACTTCAATTTGTGGTTGCTTCTCTGGCTTCGTTGGAAACAGTGGCTGCGAGCGGAAACTCACCCCACACAGCCACACGGGAAAACGGTTGAAGGATTAAGGCATCAAGTATGTGAAAACTGACGCTGCCTTAAATGAAAGCGCTTCTGTCATCTCCCTTCACAAGAGTACACGTCAAATCCTCTGCTCAAGAACACAAGGCAAAAAAACAAACTCACCCTTGTTTTATGAGCACCAAATAAGTTCATGCACACTAAACTGAAAGACTAAGACAGTGTGAAAATCAAACATATGAATATTGTTAAATTCCCAGTGGTGAGGGGGGGTTGAGTCAAAGTAAAGCCTTTGGCCGTTGGAGGAGAAGAAATGTTAATCCTGAATTAAACGATCTGGCACTTTACAAAATACGAGACAATTACACGGATAATTATACCAAGCATTCACACAGTGCCTGTGGGTCACAATTAGCATAATGCAGGCTTCACACAAGGAGCACTCGAGCGTCTCCAGGTGTGCCTGTTACAGTGCACAGACCTACTGGGGAGGTGAGGAGTGTGTGTATACAGGTGTGAGTGTGTGTGTGTGTGTGTTTGTAAAGGAGGTGGTTTACCATAAAGATTTATTTGCAGCAAGATTGATGACTGGCACTGTGATTTATATCTTGGACATTATTAAAGTTATCAGAATCAAAATGGACCTTTTTTCCTATGTGTTCTGTTTTATTATGCATGCTTCATAAGTGCATGAAAATAAAAATGTATAATAACCAGTGTTAGGTAATGCATTACAAGGAACGCAAGGTATGTAATCAGATTACTTTTTTAGTAGTAAAGTAATGCATTACTTTTTAATTTACAAGAAAATATCGGAGTTACTTTTTCAAATAAGTAACATCAGTTACTTTGTTTTCCCATTTATTGACTGACAGCTCTCCTGTGCCCATATTGAGAGAAATCAGGAGTAAGTGCAGAGGTGTTGTGTGAACATGATGCTTACTCTAGTTCTAGACTAAATGTGAACATGCATTTACTCACTTGCACAAAAACAGATTCAGTTTTCCTCAAAATGGATAAAAACAGTGAAATGCAAACTCAGAATATGATGCAAACCTGCAATAATTAAATATGTTAAATAACACAAATATCCTTTATGCATTTAGTCCCATTTTATTAACTAATGTCTTTTCTGCTGACCTTTGATGATCATATTCAATAATACTAATAAGCAAAAATGACTTTAAATTTACATTTCCTTCAGCCTGAGGCACAATCATTTCACTTTTGTGTGAAAGGGCTTTTACATTTGTCAGAAATAGGAACTTTTGTATATTAAAAACAAACAAGTAATTTTACATAATATTTAATCAAAATATAATTGCTTTCCAGGAAATAACCTTTCTTTTTCAGTGACGTGAACTTAGAGCAGGCTGATGGATGATGTTAACCAATAATTTAACCATTGTTTTAACAAATTCTGGTTTGTAACACCCAGCTTTCAAGGTCCAATCAATTCCAGATGGATAAAATCAAGTCCCGACCTGATTTATGTACAGAAAACATAATTTGAACATCATTTGAATTACCTTTAGATAATCTAAACATACTAATTATGAAGTATTTTAGCACCATTTATTGGTGTTTAACTGCTACACTGCCTGATCATTTGTACCAGTGAGTTTCTAAACAGCGTTTAATTGTATGATTCTTCTAATAGGGGCCTTGGAGGCAGATCTTATGACATCTTTCTTACTGGATGTTACAGGCACCTCAGGACGCCATCTGTACAGCCAGCTTGGCTTCTCTCATTAGATCTCCATCATCTATTGCGGACGACATGTTCACAGCCAAAACATCTGTCTTTACTGTACATCATGTTTGTTGGGGAACTATAGTCCCAAGCTGGTCTCTAGACACAAATAGAGTAAATTAGCTAACAGGGGAATTGCTGTATCCTTAAGATTTAAATGGATAGTTCACCATATCACTCCAAAGTCCAAACATGATATTCATTCTTCTGTGGAACACAAAAGAAGATATTCTGGAGAATGTTGGTAACCAAACCGTTAGTGACCACTGACTTTCACGGTTTATGGACAAAAAAAAAATCTTATATACATCTTCTTTTATGTTTCACACACTGTAAAAAAAAAAAAAAAATGGCTGGGTAAGGTTAAGAAAATTCCAATGCAACTTGCAATTTGTAATATTACTAAAATAACACTAAAATTGGTGATTTAAATTTGATTGGTCACTAAATGCATCAAGGCAAGTAAAGATTTCATATTCAGCAATTTTTCAGTTAGTAATACAATAAATTGATCCACCATTTTACCAGTTTAAAGCCATATATAAAGATTTACTAGACACTTAAAATGTTAAAGGTCACATATTTTACACCTTTCTGGAGTTTTATTTTAGGTTTTGATGTCCTTAAGAATATTTATTTGCGGTATAAGTACCAAAAACCATCTCAATATATTTTTACAGCTCCTTTCTCAGGAGCTCTGCTGAGAACAGGTTGATTTTGGCCTGTCTAATTAATATTCATGAGCCTCTCTTCTGACTGGCCTGTTGTTTTCTGAGTGACGCACGGCCAGGCCAACCACAGGTAACTAGGGTCAGCCGACGTCACAGCGCTAGCTGGAGGCAGCAAAACAAAGGACTGGGTAGTTCTGACGTCAACTTTTTACGGAAGTCACAACGGTTCGTGAAAAATCACAGCTACTTTATGCAGGCTGTGTGCATTTTACTGTGGACTGACTGTTTTGAAGCTTATATGGTAGTTAAATAGCCCCTAGACCTCAGTTATCGTGAAAAAAGCCAGGAAATTTCAGTTTTGACAATATGGGACCTTTAAGCAAACTATGCTATCTTTGTTTGTGAAAGAACAATAATCCTACTAAATGTTGTAGAAAATGTTGTACAGACTTCAACACAAACGCACAAACATGAAGAACAGTGACAATCAACAAAGGCAAAAAGATGAGCACAACACAACAAATAACCAACAAATAAATATATGTTTTAAACAGTGAAGCTCAATGAAATATCTGAAACAGAAAATATATTTAGTTTAAACCTTCATAAACCAAAATATATTTCTAAATGTATTTCAGGGGCAAGAAAATACATTTCCAGTCAGTAGACTGCATATAGGCTAAATGTAAATGCGGATGGACTAGCCTACTAGAGATCAAAACTAGATTTATAATGATTTAACAATGTTTAATTTTTAATACACTGTAATATTGTATTTCTTTTGGAACATTGTTAATTATTTTCTTTGCTAGTTTTTTTTTAGATGTGTCATATGTTCACACACATTACAGACAACAAACAAACATGTATATATATATTTATATTTTAAAAATATATATTAAAATATATATATATATATATATATATATATATATTAGAAAAT
>NW_015654511.1:344073-351061 GCF_001515625.1 Sinocyclocheilus rhinocerous
TATTTGCTGGATGGAAGTATTTATGACTCAAAAGGTTTTGTAAACTGGAAAACATGTACTTGCTTTTTTACAGTGCAGAAGAAAGAAAGTCATACAGGTTTGGAACGACATGAGGGTGAGTAGGTTTTTTTGGGTGAACTATCCCTTCAACACTTTTCACGTAAATCTCACCCGTGTTTTAAACATGTTAGATTATAGAAGATCATATCAACCCGCATTAACTTTATCTGCCTTCTATGGTGTTTTCCCTCCACAGTTGACCCCTTCAGTGATTTAAGGTTGTAATGTAAGTACTGTGAAGTCATTGGTCCATCTGAGTGCTTGTCATTATGGATGCTCTGGCTCCAGTCCAGGCCCCGAGGGCTGCTGTCACGGACATCATCAGGACTTCCTCTTCTTGAGCAGCAGGGTCCCCTGCCAACACTACAGCCACAACAGGGGGGTTAAACCAACTAAAGACTACTCAGCTTGTCAGCTTTGAGCTTATAGAATCCTTCGGCTTGACATTACGCAACCCTGCAATCATTAGAAATCTTCAAACTGACTCCATAGGACTTTTCTGTGCGTCACCAAAGCAATCAAGCTAATAAATCAAATCACCTGCTGCAATCACACGCACTATTCATTTCTATTGTACTTACGACTTCATTGTACTTCAAATAATTGCGCAGACGCACACAGGCAACACATAGTCCTGTGCAGACATAACTGCAAATAAGCACAGGCCAGAACGGTGTCTCTCCGGAGTATTTCTGAGGATAATAAACAATAGCAGCTCGCATTTGTCTCACCAAACTGCCAGGCGTGATGGTGTGCCTCCCCGCTGTAATTTATGCAGGGCTGAAAGCCGTTCCAGCGCGGATCAGGCCTTCTGCTGGTTTCACTCATCCTGGTGCCCAGACCTGCTCTCTTGTTCTTCCAAACAACTGTGACTGTTTTAATTCTGCTCACTGATTAGCCCGAATCAATTAAAATCGCCATGCTGGGCCCAACAGCAGCACAGCATGGGGCACTTAGAAACACATTCATCAGCCCCGGCCTCTTAATCATGCTTTAATTACAGCACGGCTCTAGAGAGATGAAGGGCTACATTAGTGCAGCGCTGCTTGTTCCCGCTATGCCAACGGTAAAGTTGCCTCACTTGAGCAAAATAGTTCACTTCTAATCGCTGTAATTGGCGAATCGTAATTTTTTCAGCCAGGTAATAAAGTTTGAAGTAGGAGCCATTAGACGAAACAACCTGGCATTTTCGCAAAACGCTACTTCGGATGTTGAACTAATTTCAGATACACGTACACGGATTTTGCTAAACACAATCAACCTTGCTTGACTAAACATGAGAAACTCAGGATAGCTTTCAGAACATGAATACAACACACTTGGTTTTCTCTGGATCTAAAGCTAGACACTTATGTAGGGTATCAGCGAGGATAACGTTATTTGAAGGCAAATCGATAATGATTGTGGTTTGTCAATTAAAGCTGCTTTTACTCTAATCCTCCCCTCACTGTGGAAAGACTCCGGCATAAAGGGGAAAAAAGTGAATCGCTTTAATGCCATCTAATGACGTTACCTCCAAAATAGCCCCATACTGCTGGGAACACGCTAATCCATGCCTGCTCCTTTTCTAGTGGTGGTTTTCAAACTAGCCGCCACTCCTCCCACTCCTAAACCTCTCCTGTAGAGCCAACACAATAGACACCTGCAGGAGCCGCCGTCATCCCAGGTTCCCAAAACAACTCGCTCATTACGAGCGGCAGGACCGGAGCTCGCTGTATTATCAGCAGTGATTAGCGCAGCGCTCACGATCGCTTCCTAGCCTTCAGCTCTGCGGTGAGTGGGCATTCCAGCGTTTGCGTGGCCTTTCATCTGGTCATCGCTTTCATGGCATGGGGTGTGATATGAAAACATGCCGGCCCTGAAAGACCAGTTAAAGGTGCACTTCATATATGTATTGTGAATTGGATGCATCGTCCTCATTTTAACACGTAAATAAATGAATGGTACTTTCTAAAACTATTTTAAAATAATTTACACTCACATGAGATCAACAATCTGGTCATTGTAGCTAAATAAAAACTTTATTTAATATAGATCGAGTCGCCTCCAGTGTTATGATAGAATACTATTATAGTTTTATTCATATTTTGAATACATTTTTTGAATAAATTTTTCAATTCTAGCTAAAGTTTTAGTGATTTTGTTGTATGTTTTCCTTTTTCAGTAGTTTTAGTTTTTTATTTAGTTTAGTTTAACTCAATTAAAATGAGAAATGTTGCCCTGTCAACTAGCTGAAATAAAATGTTTTTTATACTTTATTTCAGTTAACGTTTATTTTATTTTAAGTAATAAAAATGTTTTTTATGGTTTTAATTTTAGTTTCCGTTTTAGTTTTAGTTAATTATATTAACCCTGGTCACCTCATGACAACCTTAATTGACTTGAGGTTGAAATAAAAATCATGAAAAAAAATATATTGCCTGGGCAACTAACTGAAATAAAGTAAACTGAAGTACTTAAATATTACTAAAATAGTACTTAAAAAAACTAATAGAAAAGGCAAAAGCATGTTAAAATTTAAAAAACAAACTTAAACTAAAATTAAAATATAAAAATAAAATCTAGTTCAAAATATGAATAAATACTATTATACTATATAAACAATTCTAAAACAACACTTTAATGTTGAGATCACATGACCAGACAAATACTGCTCGCTTAATAAATCTTTCTGTTATTGGACACTATTGCTCACTGAATAAATTAATCATGGCTGACTGCTAATAGCTCATTACTTTTTTTATTTAAAATTTTTTCTAATTTAAAAAATGTCTAATTACTCAGAGAAATGGGTCTGTTTTTGACCGTCCAATCCAATCTCATTCATGCATCCTTTTGCCACAGGCCTCTTTAGCTCTCAACCATTCAGGACCTGAAAAGACGACAGATTAAAGCTTTCCTTTAGCTGTCCCTACATAAGCCTGTCTTCCTCTGAAAGCCCCAGGGCTTTGATCATTCACTTTTGTGACAGGTGGAACGGACATAAATGATTCAGGAAATTAAGATATTTAAGAAGATATTCTTAGATTTTTCTCCCTTTTTTTGCATCAAAAGCTGAAACAGATTGGGAGTTAATTGGTCACATGAATTTATGCCTGAGAAAATATTTACTTCAAGTCATATGTTGGCAGTTCACTTTGTGTGACATTTAGTGTGAGATCTATGCTTCTCCAAATACTTTCAGCGGATTCACACACACAGAACGTCCAATCACAGTCCATATCCCACCACTTTTGGGAGTTGTCTGGAGAGAGTTATTTCAGAGTGTCGGCGGTGGAGGTAGAGCATCCCTGTGTGCCAAGAAAAGCCCTCGCAAGGGAAGAGCGGAGGACAGATGGCCCTTCCATGTGAAAACAGTGTTTGGTGTGCTGCAAGAGAGACTCTGGAGATAGTTTGGACTTTTCAGCAAGTTAAAAGTCAGAGAAAGCAGATGCTTCTGCATATGGTTTCATTCAAATGATTCATTTCATTAGTGGGATTAATGCCCTAAAAGTTATTAGGATTTATTTATTTACTTGATTAGTTCTTCCTGTCCTTCTCTCAGGGTGCCTGTGTTTATCGACCATAGCTAGCTAGCTAGCTGATTAGTTAGTTAGTTAGCTAGCTATTTTTTTACTCAGTTTTTACCATTCTGTCAAGGTCCCTTTGTGTTTACAATCAGATCACTAGTTAGTTTTTTAGTTTTCCTCTGTTTCAATCCTTCTGTCAAGGTCTATGCTTTATTAGTTAGTTTGTTTTTATAGTTAGTTAGTTTTTATAGTTAGTTAGTTAGTTAGTTATTTTTTGCTCTGTTTTTACCATTCTGTCAAGATCCCTTTTTGTTTACAATCAGATCACTAGTTAGTACGGAAGTTAGCTTTGCTCTGTTTTAATCCTTCTGTCAGGGCCATTATGTTTTTATCAGCAATAAAGTACACTTAATTAGTTAGTTAGTTAGTTATTTAGATAGTTTTGTTTCTGTTTTTACACTTTTGTGAGGTTTCTTATGTGTTTATAGAGCATAGACATCATCTCACTAGTTAGTTATTTAGTTTTCCTTAGTTTTTTTAGTTAGTTAGTTAGCCTTTCCTGTTTCTACCCTTCTGCCAGGGTCAATATGTTTGCCTATGATCAGATTAACTAGTTAAGTTACTAGTAAGTTATTTTAGTAAGCTGTGCTCTGTATTGATCCTTCTATCAGAGTCCTTATGTTTTAATTAAGAATAAGCATCAGCTTACTATGTATTTAATTACACTGAAAATAATTTGTGTAGAATTTACTTTGAAGCAATTTTCACTCAGAAATTGCTAGTAAATTTCACAAATAATTATAAAGAAACAGCAACCCATTGAATTAAACATGGAATTATTATGATTTCCAGTTAGTAAGTTAGTTAGTTAGTATTTCCCCTGTTTTGACCCGTCTGTAAGGATCCTTATGTGTTTAGGGAGCACAAAGATCAGATCACTTTGATCTGGAGTGGCAGATTATAAAGAATACAACAAGTCAGAGACAAAGAGCACAATATCAGAGACAAGCAGGTAATGAATATGGCATTTACCGCAGAGGAAGTGGGCGTCCCTCATCAAGTGGGCAAACTCTCATTAGAGGCAAATCCTTGACAGATTTCACAAAGCCCCCTTTTGAAGTCTTGGCTCACTCAGATACTGCCATTCAAAGGCTTCAGCTCTAAAGCTCCTCGGAGAGAGCGAAAAACCCCACATGAAACCATTTCAGAGTAAACCTAAATCTGTGACAAGAAAAAGAAATGAGTTTAATTTAGAGCCATCCTTACACACTCTTCAACGTACAATCTTTTGTGTGTGCGCTTACAGTTTGTTAACACTGAGAGAGACCGAAAACACATGCGCATCTACAAAATCCAGAGTCATTAGGCAAAATATTATCATTCAGAGTTAACATGGCTGCTCTGGGCAAGGAGTGCGGAAAGTTGCACGCTGGGTAAAAATATCTTCCTCTCCCCGGCAGAGGTGCCAAGCCCCAAGGCAGAGGGGGCGTGGAGTTTGGTGGAGCTTGCCGGCACCTCGGAAAGCCCAGAGCAAACAATCTGTCGTGACAACAAGCTGGTACCTTCATTATCGGCTTCATCGCCCCACACCTTCTCCTCATCAGCAGAGCGGGCTGACAGCTGAGGTGCCAAAGCTAGGCGGGCACTGCTGCGCGGCACTCTGGGAAAGAAACCGTTCCTGGTGTGCCTGATGTCCCAGGTGCTGCAGATCACACTTGCGTACGCAAAAAAAACTTGCATGCAAAGTTACCGCACGTACACACACACACACACACAAACAGACCAGCACAGTAGCTACGGATACTGTTATTCTAAAAACAGTGATTAATCCCGTATACCCATCAAGCTCATTTTGATATGCAGAGAGCAAAAACACTAAGGCGTTCATTTGGATTGTAGACTAAACATCATTCCCTTATTTTAAGTGTGGCACCGTAAATTAATTCCTGCCCATTTGTCTTTGTTGATAATTGGCTGGAGATGACAGGTTTGGTCGGCGTTTAGGTGGAGCAGCGGAACTGCAGCGACAGTGTTTTGTTACGGCCGGGTAATAACTCCACACTCTGATCTCTGAAAGGTTCCTCACGTCTAAGTGTTCCTCGTTTCCTCGAAGTTAAGAGCGTCAGGGGTGTGAGCCGCGCTCTTCCCCTGGGGCGCTGCAGGTGTGTAAGCCGGACCGACAGCGCTAGCAGATTCCCGACATGAAGGAAGAGGAAAATAAACAAAATACGACGCAAGAATGTCACATTAAAACGCTATGAAAGCCGAACCTGTCAGGCCTCTTTGAGAAGCGAGGGCCCTTTAAATCCGCATAGTGCTGATTCAGTGACTTCAGACGGAGTGAGAGATGCTTGGGGGAATATGTGTGAATCAGAAAGAAATCCCTAAAGCATGGCATCCGGAGAGAGAGGGATGGGCCTCCTTGAGTAATGTGCCCAGTTTCACACAGCCCATATAACACCTTCACCACCGACACCTGAACTGGCAGCTGAACCCGCGCGAGCATGAGTAATAAGAGAAACTCAAAGTGCATTGTGTGAATATTAAGTTTTAAGTAAAAAAAAAAAAAGAAAGAATTAGCTCTGATACAAACAGGAGCCTCCTGACAGTCACGGTATTTGTTGTTTACGTATGTGCGAGTGTGCATGCGTGTGTTGCATCTTCACTGCCATAAAAACAGCTTGCGAAAGCAGCACATGCATGAATGTTAATACACGCTGAGATGCATAAACAGGGCACATCACATTGTGTTTGTCATCCAAGTCACATTCTCACACTGTAAGTTACCCATAAACCTCTGAGATATGTTGATAGGCCTGTCATCATCTTCGCACAATTTTCTTCGCAACTCCATGCAACCTAATTAGAGACCCAAATGTGCCATTGACAAATGCAGAACGTCTCGCAATATTTGAGTACATGAACAATAAATTACCATAAACAATACACTAATAAAACACATTAAACTATGCCATAATCTCAAGCTAATTATGTACAGTCAAAACTAAATAATCACATCAGCCTTTATGAATTCTGAAAAATTAAATAAATTACTTTTATTTGCACTAACAAGGCAGACATGCTACTTGCCGAACACAGGCTGTACAAGTCAGATGCATTCAAAGGCATCGAAAAAAAGACATTCAAATGTTAGTGTTTTCAAAGAAAAATGCCTTTAAGGAGAAAAATATTATTTTTTGTAAAAATAGATTCTGGCTATACTTTTATGTGGGTCATAAAGCAAAATAAATAAATAAAACAAACAAAAAAGCAGGCTGTACCAGATGCATTCAAAGGCATCGAAAAAAAGACATTCAAATGTTAGTGTTTTCAAAGAAAAATGCCTTTAAGGAGAAAAATATTATTTTTTGTAAAAATAGATTCTGGCTATACTTTTATGTGGGTCATAAATAAAGCAA
>NW_015654511.1:360393-383749 GCF_001515625.1 Sinocyclocheilus rhinocerous
TTTTAATATATATATTATATATTAATTAGATATTAATACAACTGTTTAAGGATCACAATGCAGCCCACAAAAACTAATTACTTGTAATTTTTAAATCTTTACCAGTCCTTGCCACCATCCTTCAAACCACTTGGTCATCTAAAATATAATAATTTTAATTATCTGAAATATAATATATTATTATATTTTAGATTTAAAAAAAAAAAAAATCTAAAATATAATTATATTTTAGATTTAATCATTGAAAATATAATAACATTTAATATGATCACTTTTTCTTTTATATATATATATATATTACAGAATGGCCATGTTTAATATTTGAATAAATATATATTTTAATACATTTTAGTTACTACGGCTTGTTGTTTACATATATTTTACATATATTTAGAACATATAATACATTTTGGCCAGAAAAAAAAAATTTGTTTTGCTAAATGTGCTCTCTAAAGGCATCTATAAAAATAAAATCAGTTATAGACTCTTAATGTGTATAAAAAATTATGTAATATAAAATTATTTTTATACATAATATGATATATTAAAGGGGTGATATGATGCGATTTCAATTTTTTCCTTTCTCTTTGAAGTGATACAAGCTCTTGGTGCGTAAAGAAGATCTGTAAAGTTGCAAAGACTAAAGTCTCAAATCCAAAGAGATATTCTTCATAAAAGTTAAGTCAACCACGCCTACCTAAAACGGCTCGTTCTAACACGCCCCCACATGTCTACGTCACTATGTGGAAATATTAGCATAATGCACCCAAATGTGCACGCAAAGAAAGAAGCGTGGTTTCAGGAACAGCGGTAGTGTTGATGCAGCCATGTCAGGGAGACGCTGTGTGGAAGATTTGCATAACGCCTCCCAAATGTTCACGCAAAGAAAGAAGGCGTAACTTTTATTCTTGCTGTAGTATTGTTGTTGCCGCCGCCATGTCGTGAAGGCGCTGTGTTTTGTTGTGAAAGCGAAACTACTTTGTTTGGTCTTCCAGAAGAGGACGATATCTGCTTCGTCATGCCTGGAGCTGATCCGTGCTGGTTGCTGAGGAAATACATCAACTTTGCGCTGTGGATCGCCGGATCAGTTTTCACCGTGGACGAAGCGGAGTCCAGCCCGGGGTCGTCACATGTGGTTGCCGCAAGCATCGTCGAACCTGCCGGCCGCGCAGTTCTCAAGCCCACCCGATTTGCCTCCAAAAGAGGACACGACTAGAAATCAGTGGTTAAGTTGTATTTACAACACTGTTCCAGAACAGTTTAACCCAAATATTCAGATGTGTGCAGCGCATTTTATGGAGGACTGTTTCCTGATCCTGGTAGAGTAGACTACAGTGCCGGCTGTTCTGACTCACAGACTGTAAGTACGTTTTTTATATTTAAAGAATTTGCCACTGATGATTCAAACGTGAGTTTTGAGCAGTGTAGAGTAGCGCTTGTTGTTTGTCATTTCTCTGATCACAAATGCAGACAGGGTTTTATGTTTACGCGCCGCGATGCAATGCGTAAAAAGACAGCATATGTCATTGTGGGAAGTCATGGCCTAATGGTTAGACAGTCGGACTTGTAACCCAAAGGTTGCAGGCTCGAGTCTCGTACCGGCAGGGATTGTAGGTGGGGGGAGGGAATGTACAGCGCTCTCTCCCACCTTCAATACCACGACTGAGGTTCCCTGCGGGGCATAGAGGAGAAACAATAATGTACAGTATGTGGAAAATAATGTGGTTTTTTTTAACCTTAAACCGCATAAACACATTTCATTACACCAAATACACCAAATAATGTTCTTTTTAGCAACATCATATGACCCCTTTAAGATGTAAATAAAAATTTTAGTCAGTAGAGGGTGTATAATAATTTTTCTAACTCCGACTGCAGAAAATTACTTCAGCATGAAATTTTATCTCCAACTATAATTTTATGTGGGTCTGTAAAATGTTTGTTATAGATTAAAAAGGTCATATGATGTTGCTAAAAAGAACATTATTTTGTGTATTTGGTGTAATGAAATGTGTTTATGCGGTTTAAGGTTATAAAGAATATCTCTTTGGATTTGAGACTTTAGTCTTTGCAGCTTTACAGATCTTCTTTATGCACCAACAGCTTGTAACACTCCAAAGAGAAGGGAAAAATTGAAATCGCATCATATGACCCCTTTAAGCTTTCTGTTCTTATTTAAAAAAATAAAATGATTAATATGATTAAGATTAATAATAAGTATAGTATTGAAGGTAATCCTCCTTTTAGCTCCTCAAAGTAAGCTGTTTTGTAATTAGTGTATCAAAAGTATCACAAGCCGGAATCAAAGCTGCGTTTCTTGACATCCCTCATAGGAGAAGGACAATAAGTCTGAAGGAAAAGACTTGTCTTTGCATGCCATCTGTCCTCAGCTCTGACGCTTGCTCTAATTACTGCTTCTCCCTTGGCTAATGCTCCCTCATTAGGCATCGGGAGCATGTGCAATCCACACAAGCACTGAGAAATTTGCACTAAAAACGCTAGCTGGAGCCATAATGGGATCAGAAAATCTGTCTGGTGCGAAAGGCAATTCACACTCGCGGCTAAACGCTCATTTTGCTTTTCTGTCTCTCTTAAATTTGTGCATCATCCACTACAACAACGCAGTTCCAGTCTCAGATTTTTGCTTTAACTCATGTCCTCCTGGACAGCACAGTGCTTCCAAATACATGAAAATTGCAATGAAAAATAGTAAAGTGTTGGCTTTTCAGCAAGCAAATCTTGTTTCAAAGGGGATTTGTTTTGTTTATTCACCATATAACGGTGTTAATTGATCACTGTTTAAAACATCTGAGAAGTTCTCAATGGTTTATGAGAGCAATTATAAGTTTTTACCTGGAAAGCAATCAGTTATTATCTTTAGTGGAGTAGGTGAGTTCTTGCACACCGCACAGTACTTTCTTCTCTTGTTTTTCTTATCGTGTTAGATTTTTGAGGTTAATTTCTCCTGTTTTGGGTAACCAACAAAGAAGACATGAAAAAAAACACTGAATGTGTTGAAGTAATTAAAATTCGCTATCAGTCAACGGAGGCAATGGCTGTCTTTGTTCTGTAAAGCTCACATTTGAAATTGCTGCACAGCAGGAATCTCTGTACTGTTTGCTGTTATCTTTACAGCAATCAAAGCAATGGGAACGGTAATCGCACACAGCTTCAGAACAGTTATATCAATTGTCATCATTAAATCACTGCAACATCATCGCTGTAATGTGAGCATGGCTCAAGGGTTTTCACTGCATTCCTCACAAAGGACTGTTGGCATCAGGTGCCAGGAAAAATATGATTTATATTCTATCAAAAAAAGGCATACTAACCACAGATATGAAATCTCTGTACATTGTATTTCTTTATTGTGATGGATGTTGTATAGCATGCAACACAGGTTGCGTCAGTGAGGTTAAACACAACTATCTTATTCACTTGCTAAGGTCATGAGGCCTGTTTGAGTAACATCACATCACTTGACCAAAACATTCAAACAGAGGTATGTTTTTATCAGCATTTCATTATGCTAACGCATATTAGCTTAGTGAAGCTCAATGTTTCAACTCTGTTATGTCGAAAATGAGGAGGTATATAAAATACTTCCTCCGGTGTTTGTGCTGTAATTACGTCAAAGCGGCTTGTTTTTAATTTGTATTAACAGAAACTGGGAGTGTTGAAATATAAATTTAATTAACCAGTGCTGCAGGGATGATATATTTTTGGAGGCAAAAACACGGAAATGCGCTAGCATTTTAGTATATCCAGTTCCACTGTCCTGTGTTTTTTTTTTTGGTTAAATGCCTGAAATAAGGTCAGCGGTTAACACAAACTTCATTCTACCACATGAAACACAGCAATAATACCCCACTCGTGATTTTACATTACAAGTGTCTAAATGGGACTATACCGAGGTTAATCTACATACTATTCTTTACAGCTTAATTGTGTTTATAATCATGCTACTGCAAACTATTCTATTCTAACTACTTTAAACATGTAGATTTGAAGATTGAATTGAGTCATCAGAAGCTAGTGACAGTGATGTTGAAGTCATGTGATCGTTGTATAGGTGGGGGAGGGGTGGGAATGATTTCAATTTACAACTTGATTTTGTGAGTTTTTAGCACTTTATCTAAGTTAAACTATTTTAATACAATTAATTTAAATACTTTGAAGTCTTCCTGCAGCACCCATGCAAATTTACTGATGCTCCTTGTTAAGAACTACTGCCAAATTTTATGACATTTTATTGACAATTTATGACAATAAAATGCACGTGAAATTTCAAACATATTGTGACAGGGTTGACATATTGAAGTATTTTATGCTTAGTAAAATAAAAATATTTGTACTTTGCAAGCCTGTAACTACATATTTAGTGTTGGGAGTTGGTGGTACAGAATCAGCCATTGGATAGCGACACTACTTTTGCAACATTGACACTTAATAAACTGGATTGAGCTGAATAATGACACTATTGTCTTTTACAGCTGAAATTTAATTTGTTTCATAATTGATCAATACTGCAACTGACACTGTTACTGAACTCAAATGAATCAACATCAAGCTGTCTTGAGCTGAATATTGGCATTATCGCCTTCTGTAGAGCCTCATAATAGAATAATTTTACAACATTAACACTAATGTGAAACTGATTTGATCTGTATTGCATAAAAGTGCTATATAAATAAATGCAACTTGATTGAAAACCCATTTTGGTTTACCACTAATGGTATATTGGAACAGCCATGTCTCAGGTTGGTCCCTCAATGTTTATGTTGGTTAGCGCTCTGGTACTTTCTGTCTGAGGTGGGAAAATTTGATTTTCTGAAAGCTGAACGTACTCATATTTCATATGATTTGGGCCTGTTATTTTCCAACACCGTGGTTTGCTCTTCCTTTAGAGGCACAGAGAAATCTTGAGATGTGATTGAGGAGGGAAGCTCGTCTCCAGTTCTGTCCTGTTCCCAGCTCTCCTCTCTCCCACACAGAGACCCACACCCAGCCCCTGTCCATCTGCACCGGCAGGCACCTCAGCTGGGAGAGTCGCACGCACCAGCCTCCCTCTTCTGTTCAGGTCAGAGTCCTTCACACGCGATGACATCATCATTGTCTGTCAGTCACAGAAAGCTGTGGGCCTCCTGTCTCAACACAGACTTCAGCCATGCCAAGAAAGTGCCTGCAGCACTTAAAGCCGAAGCAGTACAGATGATCGCGGATCCGCTGTAGTGACACCGTGCATCGAGAGACCCGCTTTACGTGGGCTCCGTTTGTTTGCTGCGCGGTGATGTGCCGAGTAGCTGGCTGTCTTTAACGTGTGCAGACGGCGATAGAGAGATGTGAGCCAATCCAGACATCTTGTACTGAGGATTCAGGGCTGGACAAGCGTTTGCCATCTGTAGCTGCGGCAAAGCGTGAGTCTGCAGTCAGCCCACATTGTGTCAGCAGCAGCCCCGGTACTGAGGGCTTTTTGAGACAGCGTTTGAGAAGTTTCTGTTGTACACTATCACCCACTAATAGAGCATGAACTTTTAGGCGGTGACATCAATTACTTCAAAAGATTTAATGAGTGTAAATGATTTATCTTAAGTGCAAAAGAAGAACTGGGAAGGAGCTCATTATGTAGTCAGTGATTATCACCTGCATATTAAGTGTTGTTCATAGTTATGGAAATCCTTGTGTTACACTGCACAAGTGTCATAAATGGGGGTTTAAAATACTTCAACTTAAATATTGAAGGCATTTACAACAGGGATGTAACTATTCACTCAACTCAAGATGCAATGCGATTCATGATACTGATTTCACAATACAAAGATTTTTGTGACAAAATGAGATTTAAGACACTTTCTAAATGAAAGTGTGCTTTTATTATTTCTCAGACAAAATGCTGCCCATTTCTTTGTGAAATATATCAAATAGCAAAGCTAAATTGAAATTTTAAAACAAATCCCAAATCAAATAAATAATCTTTCATCTCTTCATATAAACAAGCTAAGGCTTTGCCTGTGCTCTTTCCATTTAAAATTAGAGGCAACCATTGTATTTTATTCACAATCCAAAGGTACTGCATACTTGCAGCATGAGCAGTTTTTGAATTAAATTAGATTGCATAATTTCGAAATCTGAAGCAAAAATAGAATGATCTGACTTTAGCTTTGTAAAACTTTACTACATAAAACATCTGCACAAAACAAAAACAGCAGACGGGTTGAATGAGACGCAGATTCACTCTCTGACAGCAGGTGGCGCTTATGGAACGGCAGCGTTACAGGGTTTACTTGGTTAGCTGCGCTTATAAACACTACTTTAATATGCATAATACACTTTATTTTAGCATTCTGAACAGCCTAACACAACACAAGCTCATGGTGTAAATTAGGGGGCAGGGCTATCTGTTTATCCAACCAATGGCAGATATGGGAGTTTTTGGGGAAACCTGTTTGAGAACAAGCATTAACGCCCAAAGTATACTTCAGCTGTCCATGTTCCATGACAGTCCACCCGATTTAATTTTCATGATCGTGAGTGTCTGACATCCATGCCTGTGCTGTTGTATGCACACCTTTTGCAAGGACAGAAAAATTGGGCTGTGTGTTCAACTTCAAGTGCGGATGGCCTTACTGATCAACAAGATTTGCTGTTTGCAGCCGAGAAAGTCGGACACTTTCTGCTGCCTATGGTGACGCTCACATCGTGTTTGCTGTCTTTAGAGCAGATTAAGTGGATTAGATGCAGCATTTGTCAAATAAACAGACGTTTCAGACTTTTACACGTAGCAACAGAAACACTTTTCATTTACTAGTGCTTGATTCTGCGCCTATAAGAATAAAGTTCAACATATGCCTGTACTATTTAAATGCCAATAAAAGTGGATCTATATTTTTTAAGTTTTATTTTGATAAATGTGAAACAATGTAACATTAAGATTACATGGAAAGCATTTCTATTGTTATAAAAACACAGACTGAGACTGTCCTGAATGGGACCACCAAAATAACTCTATAGTGATCAGGATCATCTGCTCAAGAACAAGTCCGCAGGTGTTACCATAGCAACCCAGACCTCCGTTCCTTTCCCCTCCGTCACCCTCAGGGTCTTCCAGCTGACAGTATGGTGCTTTAAATCACAGCTCAGGTGAGAGAGACACATGCTAAAGCTTCTGAAGTTTGCTCCTCTGAGCTTTTAATTTCTGTTCCTCACCTAACAGTTCTGTCATGTCACATCATATCTCAGCGACCGCCTCTGATCCACAACACTTTTGCATGTTAAGCCTTACTTCGGATTGGAATGAAGTCTTCATATGATGACTAACTGCTCATTACACGAGTCATATGTTGTCTTTTGAGAAAATAGCTTTTAAGTATAAAAACATTGTAACTCTCAGAATTCAAAACTTCATTTCCAGTCCAAAAAATGCATTTATTGAAACTAAACAGCTAAAATGACTTACTCTATGATATGATATTGGCAGTGTTATTAGTATTATTTTAGTCATATTTATTAGTATTTCTATACTAGTATAGTTTTTATTCATATTTTGAATTAGCTTTCATTTTCATATTTTCTGTTTTCATTTTAATTTTAATTTACTTTGTGCTTTTGTCATTTTATTATTTTTTTATGGGTTGAATTTATTTTTTATTTCAGTTTTAGTTTTTCTTAATTCCCATTTAGTAATTTTTGTGCTACAGCTTAAACTCATTTCATTTAGTTGACAAAGAAACATTCCTAATATTCTTTTAATTTACAGTTTTCATCTAATATGTGTATTCAATTTTATTTCAGTACTATTTCAATGATCATCAGTGTTTTTAATATTTTTGGTTTTATTTATTTATTATAACCCTGGTTACTGGTTCATGAGAAACTTTCTTAAGTAGTATCTTAACTGAATACAATGATTATGTTAATGTGATTATGTTCATAATTAAAGTAACCATACCTATTAAGCATGACAGAACAGAATAAATCACATTTTTGTTGTCACATTAGCCATTATGTTTTCATTGTTATTATTTATGTATGGAGGCACATTCTACACACTGAGCCACATTAATTAGTTTATTTATGCTTAATTATGCTTGCTTATTTATGCATTCATTCAGCATTTATGGCATTTATGTACAATGTCCAAGCAGTATAAATCTGTAAGCTCCAACAAAACAAATCATACCATGTACCAAATAACCCAGCGAACCGATTCATGTACACTGATGAGACTTGAACACAACTCTTACTGAATAACTGAAATAGCAAGTAGCATGTAAAACGGATTGAAGAGGTTTGTCCATATCATGTACACATCTAAATCTGTTGAATCATTACTCTAGTTATTAACAATAATCAGATTATAATCAGATGTACATATAAATGTAGCCAGTGATCATTTCAGTCTGATATTAACAGTTTGTGCAGCACATTTCAGCCTGGATTGTTTTATGAATCTGTCACAATTCAATACAGACTCTGCAAAGAGGGTGTTATTGAAGGATGGGGCACTGAGTGCTGCTGCTCTCAAAGGGAGCGTCATAAAGATGTACCAGCAAAAAAAAAAAAAGAAGGTCTGTTTAATGACAGAGGATTGAAAATAAAAAAAGTAAATATGAAAATTCTTATTTCATCTCGTGTGAGTGTACTTTTTTTTTTTAATGAGGAAAATTTACTGCACTATGAATGTTCTTTTGCCCCAAAGACGCATCTCAAGAAATCAGTAAGGCCTCAGTAAACAGTTCTGTTCTTTGTCTCATCTTTGTTTTGAACCCAGTTTGTGACTTATAAGACACCTACCAAAAAGGAAAGTGCCACAAACACACAAGAAACAAAGCCACATCAACACGCGCATTCGCACACAAAAGAAAGTCGACATCCTTCCCACACCTGAGGTGGTGAAGCTCTCACCTCCCGATCGCATACAGGTGTGAAAGCAAATACAATGGATCTTTATTCAGGATGAATCACGTGAAGTCTCATCAAGCCCGACGCAGGTGTGTAACAGACTTTCGGATTATCAGACACTTTAGAAGGTGGATATTTGATCTAATCACTCCATCAAACGGCATGAGAAGGAAGAACCTAATCGTTCACTTCCAGAGAGCATCAACAAGGGTACACATCTGTAAGAGGCCTGTGAATTTGTGTCATTTTTTTCATCAGGGAAATCGGTGTCATATTTAACCCCGCTCGGCGTGATGGGAAGGCAGCAACAGCAGCCGCAGCTCCGCTCGCACAACCCCTGCGTCTCATTTTATGCAGTGCTGCATCATAAGGGCAAAAGAGGATAGAGTGATGTTTACCTATTCACACCTCTGATGAGTGCAGGAGAATTGAATTCATGCTGAGAGTGGAATAATTGATTTGGACGGCAGCCGCGCACATCTGGGGTCGTTCTCACTCCGGCACACCTTCTGATGGCATAATAAAAGAAGGATGAACTGCGAGGCGCAGTCATTTACGCCAATATTTCCCTGTAAATACATTAACGTTCAGCATAAAAATGTTCCCTGATGAAACGAATTAGCCTTTCTTTACAGTTGTGGTGTGACTTTGATAATCTTCTAATTTATTATTCAAGTCATCTTTAATTATCCGATTACGCCAAACATCAGAGTCAACATCACATTTAGTGGGATTATCACTTGAATGGAAGTGAATGTAATGCAAAATATTTAAATGGGGCACACCAGCCGACGTTTGGGCCCTAACTTGGGGCTCTTTCCTTTCTGGCATCTGGTTCACTGAGTAAATTGGCTGTACAGACACCCTTCCTCGCTCTGCTCGGTTCTGTGGCACTCCCATTTAAAAAGTGAGAAATTATAATTATCAGAATTATGGTTTTAATGATGCGTTAATTAGACTCCTACAGTGAGATTAGCAAGTGCTTATGAATTATTAACTGTGAAGTCTTTCCAGAATTTTAACAGGCAGTATGCACTAAATTTGCTTTTTGGTGATTAGCGTGCTGGAAAATAACACAACAGACTGTGGTGCATATGCTTATGATTACAACTTTAAGTGCATTTATTTAACTCCATCACACACCGGCAGTTTTGTGCCAAGATTCTGTGCAACCAACTTCTTGGGCAAAGAGCCTCGCGGATTCCTACTTTCTCATTAACAGAAACATATGATGAATCATTCTCTGCCAAAAGTCTTTTTTAGCACGCGGCTGATATATATGGCGTGCGCTCTTTCTGTTTGGTGTTTTCGCTTTGATGCTTTGACAAGGTCACTGTAATGATGTAGCCTATGTGCTTTCTTTGCTAATGCAGTCGTCAAATCTTCTGCTCCACTCTGTCAACAGCAGTGAAAACAATGAGGATCAGTAGTACACCTTACCGAAACCCCTGCGAGCGAGCGCGGAAGACTTTAAATAAACAAGCCTCCCCGCAGCCAATCCCGGCCGGTGTTACATGAGCCAAACCTAACAGAGCATGGTAAAACTATTTGGGTAATCCCTAGTTGTAATAACTAAGTCAACTGTTTTGAATTGCGAGAGCAGCCTCTGGCCCAACCGCAGTGGTCATGGCCGCCCTCTTTAGGCCCGTGTGTAACGCTTGGTCTGAGCTGTCCAAACTTTTGTACGAAAATAAGCCAGCTAATTTGCAGGACATGGGTACCACACCCCGCTTGGCATGCATGAGTGCAGCGTGCACCCAGGAGACATTGCACAAAAGACAATTAAAGGGGAAGGAAGAAGCCTGCTCTTTGCCCACAGTCCATTTTAAACAAATAACCAATAAATAACCCATGTCCAAATGGCCAATTTAGACAGAGCCAGTACCAATTGGTCTGACTATTAGAGTGAACAAAGGAGACGCCTGATTGACGCCTCAATCTGTGATGCCATAGGGAATGATTGAGTTTTTGGACAGAGATGGACCAGAGCTCTTACTCTTTGTTAGTAATACATAGGAGATAATCAGTCAGCCAATTATTATGGCAAAATAAACCCAATATGAAGCAAGTAAAGCGATCATGTATCATCCTGAAAGGGGTTTTTACACCTAACAAATAAGTAAATAAACTGACATGAAATATTGATTCGAGTGGACAGTGAAGAAGATTGGTTGCCTGAGACAGTCGACAAAAATATTTGATCACAGAATACCGCAAATGACTAATGAAAATCAAGTATTCCAGAGAGTTGTGTAATATACTGAAATAAAATCAGTAATAAATCAGTGACTGGGATGACAGACCAGCAGTCAGTCATCTACTGCATAACTGCATTATGGTTGTTGTTTTCTTGCAACAAGAAATGTTTTATGTTTAATGTTTTCTTAAACATAAAATAATTAACAATAAAATATAATAGGAGAAACTTACTGCTAACATGCCCATAGCAAAAAAAAAATCCCTGCAAAAGCACGATAAACATTAAATAAACAAGCTTCTTTTATGTAAATATAAATATATAAAAATATATTCATGTATTTATGTATTTATGTAAATATAAATATATAAAAATATATTTATATTTGCAGTTGTGAACCCTGTTTTCTTTTATGTAATGTTTTACATAAAACATGTTTTTATTCAGATACAGGATTGAGTTATTCAAACTGCTGTGATACAGAGTCACCGGTTACATGCCTGTGGCAATAACAGATTAACGGCTTGTTGTGTGGTTATTAAAGTACCTCCATACATAATGCAGTGGAACACTGATAGTGCTCAAAAAAAAAAAAAAAATAAATAAAAGAGTTCATCATATCAATTTCCTCTCTGACAACGTCTGACTTATGAAGCGCATTTTAATGAACCATTGTTTCTTTGATATTTCCTGCTATAGGTTTTTCTCCACAGGGCATCAGTAACCGTGTTAGTGGGCCGGAGGGTAGAAAATAACACAATGCGATATATTTTATGAAGAGACCTCCGACAATCACACCGAGCGAATACTCATCGGCAGGTTTCGTTTTTGCACAGGTTATGCAAATCAGTCCTCGTTGACTCACCGTCTCGTTATAACATTAATTAACACAGTGCTACCTTGCACAATATTTGGTAACAGAGCCACTGTCTGCGGATGTAAAAATTTACAGGATTCCAATTTTAATGAGGGAGCAGAGCACAGGTGTGCTAATGAAGGGATTGGCTCATTTGAATAAAACCATCCTGTTTGGGAGAAAATTAATTAGCAACACTGGAGTAAACGCTGACACCTTTGAACAGAGATGGTGAAATTATACCATAATGCAAATTTGCCTTTGATGACAAAGGTGCTCCTGCTTTATTATATGTATTTAGTAAAGTTTGTTAATCAGCATTAATCACTGTGTTATCGTCTACATTAGAGAGGTTAGTTACTACAGACGTTTCTAATTGTGGGACTGAATTGCGCTAATAGTCACAAAGTCGAGTTCAAAAAGCAGCATTTAACAAACAGCTATCCCGCTTCACGTTTAGTCTCCATTTGAGGCTAAATTTACGTGATGCTCGACTCAATTTTCCTTCCTGGATTACCATGTTTAAACCTTATTTTCAGCAGACAACACAAGCTAACTGCAGCTTATTAAAACGTATGAGGTGGAATTTTACAGCGACATTCAAGACGGAGCAGATAATAGGGAAATACCATGTCTTTTCATGAAGTGTAGAGGAACGTAGTCTTAACCCGAGGCCTGATATTAAAACGTCCTTCTGCGCTTAAAGCAGCAATTAAAGAGCGTTGTGAAACAAGTGTTAGATACTCAAAAGTCTCTCACACGATACCTCTGAGTTTAACACTTTGAATACCCACTTGAGGCTGATGCTTTTCATAGCTGCCGTTTCATCTGCTTTATCTTGGAGGAACCATTTTCCACATCTACTGAAAACTATGGCTATAAATCTAAAGCTTTACATACATTTTAGCCTACAGCTTAAATAGCACGATATCATCCTGCACAGCCTGAAATAAATCAGTGACTGGGCTTTTCCATACTTCTTCGCAACACAGACCAGCAGTCAGTCATCTGCTTCTTCAGGATCCTGGTAGTTGTTTATCTTGCAAAGATATACATTTTGCTTTGTTAAACATAAAATAATAAATAATATTATGATATTATCAAATAAATATTATATGATTAAAATGTAAATATTATTAAATGTTTATTATTTAATATTAATATTATTAAATGAATTATTTTTACATATAACAAAAATAAAACAACTGTAATTCATTTCATACTTTTTTCAGCTCATCTTCAAGAAAAGGGGGTAAAAAATAATTGCTTTGTCCAGAAAATGAGTACTTTCATCATGAGTATGCACAGAATTTGTTGAACTTACTTCTGAACTACTGATGAAGTACATTCTATTCTACATTTGCCATGTGGTATGATTGACCGCATTAATATTTCTCATACTAAAATCAACTGCAAAACAACATTTTCTGTCAAGTTTAATTTAACCTACAAGGAGCAATGTTCTTGGTACTTATAGCACTTACATTTGAAAAAAAATGCATTTGGCTTACAGGTCTCTGCCTTTTTCGTAGCTTTCCGATCCGGTGACAATGGGATAGGACAAAGGTTAGACCTATAGCATGAAAACTCCATATTTGGGCAGCTTACTCATTTGACATACTCCTTTTTGCATACTTTATCCGATGTTAGTATGTATAGGCCTAGCAAGAGACTGAAAATGTGATGAGAATGTCAAGTGTGAAACATTTTTATATACATTTAAATCAATGTCACTTTTTTTATAATATTACTGACTGTAATATTAAAGCTGCATGATTTTTTTGGTTAAACATTAACGAAATTCCATTGTTGAGGGAGTACAAAACAGTGTTCAAATCCGTCAAATTTACTATGAAAAATCTAATCATTTCAATTTTGATCTGTCGGGTCGGATTTCGCGGTGAATTCCATGCCTACGTCATTCGCTTTCAGGTCATGATCATAAACACAGAAGAAGTTCGGCGACCAGCGTGTTATTGGTGCTGATGAGTGGTTGTAAATAGCGTTGTTTGCACTAGTCAGCAGGATAGCATTTAACACGGACAGTTCTAAAGGGAACTCACGCTGACCTCTTGACTCGCCCTTTCAAAACAAACAAACAAACAAACAAACCTCGAACTGTGAAAGTCTGAATTAAAAAATGCGAAGTGGCAAAAATAAAACCCGTACCACAAGGACAGATACGATATCCCACTTACTTGCTCAGATGATGTCTTTTTTTATTTACAAGCTGTGTTGGAACATTTTCCTCCAGTCTGGTGGTCTTGATGTAGCATGACAGATCCGCTCTGATATGGCGATTACCGGTAACCATGGAGATTCCGCAAACTATCGCAATATTTCCGGCTGTATCGCAGAAGCACAAGTGACGTAAAGTAACGTAATTCTATTTTTCAATCACAGATGGCGAAAGAGGCCGAAGTTTAAGTATAATGCTAAAGATATCCATTAAAGGTATTTTTTTTTTATTTTAATTTTTTTTTATTATTATTAACAATCTCAGAAAGAAACAGATAAACTTTAGAACAAGAACATAAACATATGGAGGATACAATAACAATTAAAAGGTAATTAAATAAATATACAATCATTTTACAATCATAAAAGTTACAACTTATTTTTGAATTTGTGATGAAATGAAATGAAATGTTTTTAAGGCTTTTTTATTATTAGAGGAGATTCTTTGAAGTGATGAGTAAATCAAAATTAAATCAGAAGTGAATATTTTACAATTAGGTTTAAAGTTAAGGCATCGCGCTTTGTGAATGTGGAATTTTCCCATCATACAAATAAAGTCCATGACATCCTCTAGCTCCCTATTGTCAGAAATCACAGAATGAAAGAGAACCTTAAAGGCAGGGTATGTGATTTTTCAAAAACACTGATTCGGCCGAAAACTGATTCGGCCGAATAGCAAAACAAACTTGTAGCCAATCAGCAATAAGGGGCGTGTCTATTCGTCTCGTGATGTGGAGGAGAGAGCTTTCAGTGCATGGGAAGGACATTAGCCGAGCGACAGAAAGATAGAGATGGCGGATAAAAAACAAAAGAGGAAAACGTCTGCAGAACGATAAGGCAAGAAGTAGGACCCGTGTAAATATCGGATCAGCTTTCCAGCGCTGGAGAGAACTCAAGGAGCGGAGGCCTGCGATCGGACCCCGAGGTTGTTTTGTTTCTTCTCAATAGGTGAGTAACACCGTGTCTACAACAGCTAAAGTCTGCCTACACTGGACGCGATCAAACGACCGTTGAAAACCATTTGAAATTTGTGTCAGCACGTCATAAATAGAACCCGGCAGCAGTTTTCTGTCGGGTATTTGTTGCACCGCGCCGCTCACGTCCGTAGACACGGTGTAACATTGGTTTTACTTTGTTTCACAGAACTAATCGTTGCCTGGGTTGCGTACATATATGTGGGGCGGAGCTATCAAAATAGGGGCAAGACCCTTTTGTGGTAGGGGCTTGTTTGTTTTGGTGATTTCAAATATCAACATTGGCTACCAGAAATCACTTACTCTGCCTTTAACTGCTGAAATGTTATATAGACAAAAGAATACAAGAAGTAAAGATGCTGAAATTTGAAGACAGAAATTGAATAAATGTGAAAGAGATTCTTCCTCTTCTTGGCAAAAAAAGCAGAGTGGAGAAAGATTTTGTATAAATTTATTTAAATATTTGTTGCAGAGGTAATAATGATGAATAATTTTAAAAATAACTTCTTTTATTTTATTATTAAACAAAAATTAGTTTGGGACTGTCCATACTTTCTGAAAATTAACATTTGGATAAAGTGCCATCCACTTTCCATAAGCTTTAAAAGATGAAGCATTATTAGCAGTATATCCATTAAAGGTACAGTGTGTAAAATTGACAGCTAGCGGTTAAAATGGGTACTGCAGTCCAAATTCAAAATATTGGAGAGCTTTAATTCAGGGGTTGACATCCTCTAGCTCCCTATTGTCAGAAATCACAGAAGAAAGAGAACCTTAAAGGCAGGGTATGTGATTTTTCAAAAACACTTTAGAACAGCTAATCAAGCTCTTGCTAGTCATACTAGAAACTTCCAGGCAGGTGTGTTGAGGCAAGTTGGAGCTAAACTCTGCAGGACACCGGCCCTCCAGGACCGAGTTTGGGCACCCCTGCTTTAATTGTTTCCCACTTGATGCTTATGCGGGTTGCCAGATTGAGGAGACGCAACAGGAACGAGCCCTTTTAATATGCCTCTGGTCATAGAGCTTTTCAGGTGGATTTAGGTAGGGTAGAATCTGTGATCTTTGACCCAGTTTATTTGCTCACTTCCATGGCTGCAACTGGCAACCCCGGGGTGTCGCAATAGTATTGGGTAAATTGGCAGTGGAAGGAATCACACAGATCAAAACAAAAACAGACATTCTGACAAGGAACACACATTTCAAAGTCGAATAACTGACTGTTTCATTGTTTTTCAGAGAAACAAGTAGTCTATGAACTTAGCATGTTTTCTATCTGCAAACATATTATGGTAGGCTTGTTATGCTTTAAAAAAAATACTTTAGTCAAAAATGCAGCACATTTAAGTTATAATATTAGCTTATTATATATTGTTATATGTATTATTATTATTATTATTATTATTAGAGTCAAAGTGTCAAAAGTAACCTAATACATTTCTGAACTTGTACTTTCAGGGCCTCACTCATAAGGAACTTTTTTTATCTTACTAAAGCTGCTGATGCGGTGTAAATTTCTCAGCTCGCTTGGTCTGATGTGACTGTCAGTGGTCAGTCTCCATACTGTCATCCATAAATATAGGGATTGATAAATATAGTCACAGCAACCGGATGGCCGTGATGCTGATGCACCGCTTTTCATCATAATTCTGCACCCTGAACCAGACTGGGCCCCTTAAATAGTAATGTGCTAGAACACAAATAGGGGCTGTGTGATCACATTGGAGAAAACCTGCTGTCGGGTGTTGATTCGCGCTGTCTGGTGAGTGCCAATGGGGACGCGCGTCAGTTTTATAGCTGAGCGGCAGGAGAGGCATTGGCAGGGAAAGAAATATGCGCTCATCAATGTTTATTAATCATCGGCGTGATATGATACTGTAGAATTGCGGTATTTTTACACACGTTGAGAATGCACAATCGTCTTTGGCTACAAGTCGATTAACTTAATTAGTCACAGGTCTGAAAGCCATGCAAAACTGTTTCTGGTATAAGCAAAAAGCGTAAGTGTCATTCTATCAGCTGTCAGTCAAAGTCGTCTGCTGGGCCTGCTTTTTCTGTTTTTAACACACACGTCGGAGTTTCTCAAGCTGTTTACAAGGAATCAAGCGTTGAATTTTCTACATGAACCGCATGAAAGGAGCAACAGCTCACACATCAGAAAACCCACTGTGTATCTATGAAAATCACAAAAAATGCAAGACGAGAGAGAGTGATGGGGCCAGGAAAGAGATACAGCATTATGAATATCTTGCTCAGCAATGGATCCTCTGCAGTGAATGGGTGCCGTCAGAATGAGAGTCCAAACTGCTGATAAAAACATCACAAAAATCCACAAGCAATCCATACCACTCCAGTCCATCAGTTAATGTCTTGTGAATCATAATTGTGAATCGTAATGTCTTAAGTTCATAGTCCATAATAATGCTTTCTCCAGTGAAGAAGTCACTCCACTGTTGTCCTCTCACATCAAAATCCAACGACATATTTGTTTAGAACTGATTTGTACTGTGTTCGCTTGTAAATATGCTTGATCTGTGCATATTTCTCTTCTGATTCAGACGAGACGACTAGGACTTGTATCTTAGCTGGAAACAGTGGTTTTAAGTTAAAAACCTCTAATTCAGCTGTTTGGACTCTCATTCTGACGGCACCCATTCACTGCAGAGGATCCATTGGTCAGCAAGTGATGTAAATCCGATCTGATGAAGAAACAAACTCATCTACATCTTGGATGGCCTAAGTTTTCAGCATATTTAGGTTTAACTATTCCTGTAAACAATGTCATGATTGCAAGTTTGATATTAAAGTTATACAATATTTAATATACAAAAGTTGATAATATAATATACAATAGTTAATATTAGAAGTTAATATTAAATGTTTAATAACACGCGAACAAGAGCTTTGAGTGATGAACAAAGGTGCTGTTTGAGGTATTGCACATGTTATGATTCTTTTAACTCCCTCGCTGTCTTTGTCCATTCAACACACTATTAGCTGATGTTTCTGTGTAATTACTCTGTGTGTTTTACAAACACGCAGACACTCACAAAAGAGGCTGGTACGTTTTCAAAGAAGCAAAGCGGCATGTCTGCAATAATTTAAATATTTGTAATCCAAACAGAAAACTCTCACTGACTGTTTTGGGTACACAAAAAAGCCTCGCCAATCAAAATATGGTTGCGAAAGCACAAAGTCAGAAGCAATTTACTTTCGAAAGATCGATTTAACCGCTGATGAGCATGTTCGGTTTAGTTCATGGATTTTGGATCAGCAACAGTCATTGTGCATTAATTAGAGTAATTAATCTATTACTCTTCTAGACTTGACTGGCAGGACCCTATAATTGGGTGGCTGCTTTCCTTTTCTCAAGTGCCCCGCAGCCAATCGGTGCAGACCAAACAGGTGGCAGCAGAGGAAACAAGCTCTTCCAGTCCATAAAACTGGCTAACTAGCTCCTGAAAGTTGCCAGCCTGCAATTATCATATCATTTGTGTTGTAAATCACACTGCTTCTTGTCATGGTATCATCACATACAGCACATCTACCCCCAAAAAAAGTTGAGAAAAAGAGAGTAAACACATTTCAAGGCCATTTTCGCGGATATCAGAAAATCTGTTTGATTAAACGTTTCATCACAAATATAGCTTACTGAAGTCCGACTGAGTAGCTGTGAAAGCGGTTCATAAATCATACATTGTGTGACATTGTCCCATAGGCAGAAGCGAAGGCCCTCCCTATTGCACAATAGACTCAAATGTACTTCCTCCTTCTGAAGTCCAACCATCCCCAATTCCAGCATACCCACCCACGGACCCACTTTATATTAAATGGCCTTAACAACTATGTACTTACATTAAAATTAATAATTTGGTACAATGCACTTATTGTGTACATACATGTTTTTACATTGTACTTATATTTGAAAAATACCTGTATGTAATTACATCTGTAATTAATTTCTGTAATTACATTTATAATTACACAGTTGACCCATCTCTTACACCTTAACCCACCCTTAAACCTACCCAAACTACCAAACCTGTCCCTAACCTTACCCATATCCCACCTCAATAGCAGCAAAAGTGTTTTGCAATACAATATGAACACAATAAGTACATTGTACTTAATTTTTGATGTAAGTACATAGTAGTTAAGGCCACTTAATATAAAGTGGGGCCCCACCCACATACCAAACTGTTATCCTTGCATCTAGACACAAGGATGTACAAAATTTTTATAATGCCTTTTCTCCGTCATATTCCAAATAATTCCGCTTTGGAAAAGTAATAAACCACCCACTGGGTTTTTGTTTTCCATCAGATCTTATAATCATGACAACCCATAGACTAATAGCAGCATGTTGTTTACTTTAGTCATTTGTGCAGTTATCAGATAGTTTTATGAATACTTGTCATTAAAATGCATACAGCGTTGAACAGTGACACTGTTTATAGCCTCGCTGAGGTACTGTATGTTCTCACCCTCTAAACACATGGTAATTGCTCAGCTGGAGTTGATACAGCCACAAACGAGGCAAATGAGGCACTGTGAGATAGATAAACAATTAGATAAGGTTTTTCTGTTTGTTTGTTTTTACCCAGTGATCATTTACTTAAAACACCAACTTATAAAGAAATCGTATTAAAACCAATAGTTTTAACAGGAACATTATTCATTAAATAACTATCAATTCATATGTTCCACACTGAAATTTTTTTTTAATGTAGAATCAGTTTTCACTCAAAAATTGCTAGTAAATTTCACAAACAGTTACAAAGAAACAGCAAGTATCACACTGAATTAAATGTGAAATTTTGAAGTAGAAAAACTGAAATAGTATTATCTTGTAAAACATACTCCAGTAATATTTGTTTTATTCACAGCTTTGAAAAATCCGTTTTCAACTATTGTTATGAATGAAATTTATAATAGCTTTGATTCATTTGTTTATTATTATGTAATGTTATTTACATTTTATAAAATTTTTATATTTATAGATTTTTTTTTTTACATTTTTTAAATATTTATTTAATTTATTTAGTCATTTTTTTAAAAATGGCGTCGAAACAGTTTTCACTCAGAAATTGCTAGTAAATTTCACAAAGAATTACAAAGTAACACAATGAATTATACAGGATGTGAAATTTTGAAGTATTCAAACTTAAATAGTATTTTTGTTGTTGTTGTTGTTGTTGTGGTTGTTGTAAAATGTAAAATAAATCTGTTTTATTTAGAAAAATCATTTTTTACAGTGTATGAATTATAAAATTGATAAAAAATTAATGGACGTGATGCAAATTCATAAAATATACCTGCTGTATATTTATTTCTCAAATGTATTGTTTTAATAATTGCACTCAATGAGTAATATTTGCTTTCAGAATTAACAGGAAAGAGAATTAAACACAAAGGCCAAAGTTTCAGCAATGCTGTCAGGTATTTAATCATAGCAACATTTCCTACACTGTAAAAAATGTTTTTTTATTTTTTTTGGAAGTTGTAAAAAAAAAAAAAAAAGTTTTTGGATCACGTTTTACAAGAAATTACTATTTCAGTCTTTCGACTTCAAAATTTCACGTTTAATTCAACGCGTTACGTGCCGTTTCTTTGTGATTATTTGCTAACAATTTCTGAGTGAAAGTTCTTTCTTGAAGACAAAGACAGATATTGTATGAAAAGAACTGAGTTGCCTCTATCATAGTCCTCATGGACTACTGCAGGATAAATAAGCAGCAGCACTAGTTTTGATTAACTTGATGAAGCCAAATCGGTGGCCCGCTCCACACTTGGCATCGGTCCAGATCAAATTACTGTAAGTTAGATGAATTATTTCACTTAACATAGTTGGGAAACAGCGCAGACTGCTCTCTACACCTACATGCTTTCAACCATCTGTTCTTTTGTTTACACCTCTTCATATCCATGGCAACAACATGGGGGCAGGTAGCTAGTCGGAAATATTTGTAAGTAACATAGCCCTCATAAAATTAATGAGCATTCGGTTGAAGCAGTGTGCTTTGACACAGAGGAATATTCTGTGGCTAATATATAGTGACTATAAAGTACAAGTGATTCAGTTAGTCTAAACTATTTTACACACTTCATCTCTTGTTCACTGCATATTAGGCCATCTGTTGCATCATATCTGTGTTGAAATCACTCTCGCTGTCTTCAAAGTTATCTCAAGCTACTATTAATCATCATGTGTTTAACCGTGATAACGTCCTGTCTATGCCATCATTACTCATGCAGACAGAGAGTGGTCATTTTGCATACACAAACACTGTGACTTCGCAGGTTACGTTACATTAGCGAAGTTTGACTACCCACACGAGATCATTCATTGTTTTTCATTTCATTTCATTACAGAGTACACCGATCTAAATACCTGGCTGTCTGAAACATAATGGGTAAGATAGAAACAGTCTTTGTTTTCACTAGAATGTTCAAGCGAGTTATGTTGTTCATTATAGCTTATTATATCTGTCTGAAGTGTTGCGGCGTATGTTTTTTATCCCGTGTGTTTCAGAAGTGTTGTGTCCTAGGGACTTTTCCTTTAATTAAAGAGAATATAAATATAGCGAGTTATGTTGTTCATGTAGTGGGTGTTTGGGTTTAAATGAAGCTTATTATATCTGTCTGAAGTGTTGCGGCGTATGTTTTTTATCCTGTGTGTTTCAGAAGTGTTGTGTCCTAGGGACTTTTCCTTTAATTAAAGAGAATATAAATATATTTTTCTTATATTGTCTTTCACAGTTTATAGGCATTGCGGCTGATAATGAGGCTTGTATAAACATCTGTGTGTAATAAGGTGATGCAAAGATGCAAATTTAATACATTTCTGTCACTCTGGGCCTTAAGGATTAGCAGGTGTAAATTACAACACATAAAGGTGACATGGATGCATTTCCAGCTGACTGAAATATAAATATATGTGTGTATATATGTACACTCTAAAAAATGCTGGGTTAAATACAACCCAGTGCTTTTTTTAAATGAGCAAGCAGATGAGGTACATGATCAGATGCACATAAGTGAACAGTCAAATGCACATGGAAATCCAAAGGTGGAGATGTTTGTGTTCACTTTCAAGCACTTATATGTTTTGTGAGCATGTACACTCTAAAAAATGCTGGGTTAAATACAACCCAGTGCTGGGTAAAATAGGGACAAACCCAGCAATTGGGTTGTTTTGACCCAATGGTTGGGTTACTACCCAGAAGGTTGGGTTAAACATTTAACCCAACCGCTGGGTCAAAACAGCCCAATTGCTGGGTTTGTCCCTATTTTACCCAGCACTGGGTTGTATTTAACCCAGCATTTTTTAGAGTGTAAGTACACTATTATTAAAATAATTTCTGATTAATGATACCCGTCTGCTTTTTGTGGTTGCTCAGGAATGCAAAAGCATCTTCTATTTAAGAAATAAATAAAGAAATAAATCACTGCTAAATAAGGCTCATGCACTAATAACATCCATTCAATATAACTTAACAGTGATAATAATAATGGAACAAAGGATAAATAATTTCCAAACAGTCATTAAGTTAAAGTTTTATTATCTAACAGCCTGCAGGAAAAAAAAGTCAAACAAACACATAACAAAAATTGGCTGAACAATGAAGACAAACAGATGGGATTACAGTGCTTTTAACCTTAAAGAAATCTGCTAAGAAGTGCTACAAACCATTCTGGGTCTTGGAGGTTAGACTGAGAATTTTTTTGTTTTTGTGTTTTTAATTGAGTGAAGAAAGAAATGCAAGCATTTTCTAAGCTTCTCTAGTTCACTGATATTTGACATCAGTTCAAGAGCCATCGTGGTAACAAACAATAAAAAAAACAAAAAGGGAAAGTAATTCTGACACAATACATGTCAAATCTTCCATAAGCTTTAACCCAGATGTAAAACACAAAATAACATTTTGGGTTTGGAGTTCAAATGCATAGAGAAGGAATAAATAAAACCATTTCAAATGAGAAACTGCACTAGTGATTTTCTAGAAAGACTCAATATCTGAATGGGAGGGTATTTCACCTCTTTAAATTGGCCTAGTTTGTAAAATAATGACACTTTGTCAAATACAAACATCCAGTTGTAAAGTATCACAACATTTTTTAGAAGTACATCTATGAGCAGTGTTGGGGCGCATTACAAGAAACGTGAGTTACGTAATCAGATTACTTTTTTCA
>NW_015654511.1:383851-386810 GCF_001515625.1 Sinocyclocheilus rhinocerous
CACGACATAACGCAATATTGTAATGCATTACTTTTAAAAGTAACTTTCCCCAACACTGTCTATGAGTGATATTTCATTCTCACACTGGATCGACCTATTGTTGTTAGACTGTGGCCGTTGAATTTCTAACACTACAAAACATTTATCAATCTATTCAATAAGGTGGTTTTATTACCTTTGCCATCCAATATACTACTTTATGATGGAAATGTTCTGACTGATAATTAAGGAGCAAGAGAGAAGTGAAACCTTACAAAAAAAAAAAAACATACAAAAATGGAATGTGATCCAAAATGAAGAGGTCCATGTGTTTTGCATACAGAAGTCTTCCAGTCTTTGTGAGTAGTTCGGCTGCTGTCATCGTCCTTTCTTCTGTTGTGCGTGATCAGAAGTCAGCAGCATGACTCAGTTCCTTAGCTTACAAGCCAAGTTCAATTCATGACAAAGTCTGAAGAATGTCTTGGTTTTTTGCGGCAGGGATCCATCAGCATGACTGATGTTTATTACCCAGGATAGCGCAGGCGTATGATATCAGTCTTCTGAAATGACGTCGATGTCCTCAGGGCTGCCCTGCTGAGTGGCCACCCTCCAGCGGCTCACATGCTGAGTACCTTTCCTCTTCTGCGGCGAGTCCGGTGACTCTTCCTCCAGCTTCTGTCTCTTGTGTTTAGTCCTTCTGTTCTGGAACCAGACTTTCACCTTAACAAGAATGAGAAAGAGAGGCCACTTTAATATATCAGCTTAAAACAATTACTTAGAAATATACTTTTTTTTTAAATTGATGTTTTTATGCATTTTTATTCTTTTTTGATTTAAAAAAAAAAGTGGGAAGCAAATCTTCCCAGTACTGTGTTTGCTATTAAAAATACTTTGCCAACACACTATTATGCCATATTTAAAAACATGCTTATGCCTGCTACTTATTTGAAATATGATTGACGTAATCTCTCAATCTGGTGAGGAAATCATATTTCATTTTACAATCTCTACTGCACGATATGTGAAAACGTATCTACTATGTGAGCTTGATACAGATAAAATAGTATGTTAAAAAGCATTCGAAATAAAGACAAAAATGTAAAAACAGAATAACTCATTTAAAAGATTCACAGCAGTATAGTCTTAAACCACTAGTGAAAATGCTTCTGTTTAGCATTTTTATAATTAAAAACAATTTATTATATATTATATTATCAGCTTTAAAAAATTGAAATAAAGGTGAATATCAGCACAAAACTTTTAACATTTTTAATTAAAAAACATATCAGAGAAAAACACTGTGTTAAAGAACATCCAAAACAAAAGTATAAAAACAAAATAACTTCAAAGATTCACAGCAGGTGCCTAAAAGTCTGAAACCACTAGTGAACATGCTTTTCATTTTTATAATGTAATAAAAAATAATTGCAGATTATGAGCATGAAAATTTGAATGAAACATTTTAATTATAAATGAACATTTTTCATTTAAAAATGTAGCTGAAAACAGATAAAACAGTATTTAAAAAAAAACATCCAAAAGTAGCTATAAATACAAAATAACTCATTTAAATGATTAAAAGTTCACTAGTGTAAATGTTTTGCATTTTTAAATAAAAATATTAAAAATGATATCATCAGCATGGAAGTAAACATTTAATTAAAAACTAACATTTGAAAAACGTATCGGAAAATAGAAAAAACAATACGTGTCCAAAATAATTTCTCTATTATTTTAGAGTTTTTTTGTTGTTGTTAGATTTCTTTAAAGAAAGTTGTACATTTTTCTTTATTTATTCAAAATCCCACTATAAAATTGTGCACTTCCTAATTAACATGCATTCTCTCTCTCTCTTTAAGAAAATGTTACATTTTAATTAATTATACGTTTTGATTTAAAAGTTTCACAGCAGGTGTCCAAAAGTTGTCTAAAACCACCCGTGCAGAATCTGACATATTTATTATTTTATGTCATAACATTTATTTAATTCTTTTTTATTACATTTTTTTCATTTATTTCCAGGTTCAGATTTTAAATCCCAGGTTTTCAAAGGTGCCTCAGAATTTTGGACCCCTCCGTATGTCACAACAGGTATTGCTCAAACCTAACAATCTTACACACATATGTATGTACAGACGATTGGGAAAATAACCAATTATTGCATGTTGTATACACGCTTTGGAATTTATATGGCCTATCCCAAGGCAATGAATGATGAATTACTTCCATCCTGTGAGGAAACTAGAGTAAATGTGCGTTCATGTCGTGTGTGTGTGTGTGTGTGTGTGTGTGTGTGGTGGAATGCAGCCGTGTGCGCTGGAGGGATCGACCCTGACGCCTTTGCCTGCTTACCTGCGTCTCTGTCAGGCACAGCCCAATGGCTAACTGTTTCCGCTCGGCTCCCACCACGTAATGGTTCTTCTCAAAGGCACGTTCCAGCCGGAGCAGCTGCGAGGGGGAGAAGGCCGTGCGGATGCGCTTGGGCTTGCGAGAGAAAGGTCCGTGTAGCAGCAGGTTTTCCGGGCTACTGTCGTCACCTGGAGACAAGAAGCAATTATATAAAGAGTACATATTAATTAGGAAGTTGACAATTTTATAGTTGTATTTTAAATAAATAAATAATCAAAAACGTTCTTTTTAAAAAATCTGAAAACAGACTGTGAGAGCATTAGTAATAGTAAGAAGTAAAGAGTACATGGAAGTGGATCATTAGTGTGGTTTTAAATAAAAAATTTTTTTAACTTTCTTTCAAAAATAAAAAATACAAAAATAAAGAAAACATGTTAATTAGGAAGTGAACAATTTTATAGCAGGATTTTAAATAAATAAAAATCTAAAACTTTCTTTAAAAATAAAAAATAATAGCGAAATAAAGAGTGCATGTTAATTAGGAAGTGGATCATTAGTGTGGTTTTAAATTTTAACTTTCTTTAAAAAAAATTAAATACAGAAATAAAGAATACATGTTAATTAGGAAGTG
>NW_015654511.1:387075-406984 GCF_001515625.1 Sinocyclocheilus rhinocerous
CGTGTGTGTGTGTGTGTGTGTGTGTGTGTGTGGTGGAATGCAGCCGTGTGCGCCGGAGGGATCGACCCTGACGCCTTTGCCTGCTTACCTGCGTCTCTGTCAGGCACAGCCCAATGGCTAACTGTTTCCGCTCAGCTCCCACCACGTAATGGTTCTTCTCAAAGGCACGTTCCAGCCGGAGCAGCTGCGAGGGGGAGAAGGCCGTGCGGATGCGCTTGGGCTTGCGAGAGAAGGGTCCGTGTAGCAGCAGGTTTTCCGGGCTACTGTCGTCACCTGGAGACAAGAAGCAATTATATAAAGAGTACATATTAATTAGGAAGTTGACAATTTTATAGTTGTATTTTAAATAAATAAATAATCAAAAACGTTCTTTTTAAAAAATCTGAAAACAGACTGTGAGAGCATTAGTAATAGTAAGAAGTAAAGAGTACATGGAAGTGGATCATTAGTGTGGTTTTAAATAAAAAATTTTTTTAACTTTCTTTCAAAAATAAAAAATACAAAAATAAAGAAAACATGTTAATTAGGAAGTGAACAATTTTATAGCAGGATTTTAAATAAATAAAAATCTAAAACTTTCTTTAAAAATAAAAAATAATAGCGAAATAAAGAGTGCATGTTAATTAGGAAGTGGATCATTAGTGTGGTTTTAAATTTTAACTTTCTTAAAAAAATAAAAAATACAGAAATAAAGAATACATGTTAATTAGGAAGTGAACAATTTTATAGCAGGATTTTAAATAAATAAAAATCTAAAACTTTCTTTAAAAATAAAAAATAATAGAGAAATAAAGAGTGCATGTTAATTAGGAAGTGGATCATTAGTGTGGTTTTAAATTTTAACTTTCTTTAAAAAAAATTAAATACAGAAATAAAGAATACATGTTAATTAGGAAGTGGATCATTAGTGTGGTTTTAAATTTTAACTTTCTTTAAAAAAAATTAAATACAGAAATAAAGAATACATGTTAATTAGGAAGTGAACAATTTTATAGCAGGATTTTGAATAAATAAAAATCTAAAACTTCCTTTAAAATAAAAAAAAATTAAAAAAAATAGAGAAATAAAGAGTACATGTTAATTAGGAAGTGGACATTTTATAGCGGATTTTAAATGAATAAGTAAAAAATCAAAACAGAGAAATAAAGAGCGCATGCTAATTAGGAAGTGGACAATTTTATGGTGGGATTTTAAACAACTAAATCAAAAATCTTTTAAAAATCTAACAACAAACTCTAAACTGTTAATTAGGAAGTGGGCAATTTTATTTGATTTTAATTTATTACGTTTTTTCAACACATTCATCAACTTTTAAGATTTTAAATTGTGACTTAAATGTCTAAATACATTTTCATTCAAATTTCAGTGTTACATTTTTAGTAACCTTCTGTTGACATCATAATGATGTCATTGCATTGCTTTTGAAATGTAATGAATGTTTTTATTTCATTCCATATGTGCATGGCATTACATGTGCATTCACAACATTCTTTTAGAATTATTTAGAATAATAAAGTATCTGTCCTATGACATTTCTTCATTTAGCAGATGCATTATCCAAAGGCTCTTTATGCTTTTAATAAGTGCTTTACATCATTACAACTTTTTTAATAAGTGCTGCACAGCAATGCATACATTAAGCGCAGGATTGCATGTCTTAATTGAGCCACATGAGTCGATTTGAATAATTCCAGGTTAGTTCCAGACACGGCTGATGTAAAGTGTGTTCCCACCGCATCATTCATACCAACCCAACGTCTCCGTGCATTCAGAGACGAGTCTTTAATGACTCATGAGCCCTCATCATATGGCATTATCCTGATTTTCATACAAATGCAAGGCTTTGAAATATTGCTGCTCAAATATAAATAGACATCCATGGTTGAAAAGATGTAAAAACCATTGTAATGAATATCTTAATTGTCAGTTAAGCAAATCTGAATCCCTTACATTTGGTCTGATTATATTCAACATTAGGGAATGGTAAAAATGTAGTCTCCGTCAGTTTCAGGGCAAACGTGATCTTTGCTCGACCCCAGACAACATCTGGAGGGCAGAGTCCGTATGCCGTCTATTGCAAACACACAAAGAGAGGAAAACATTTTTCATAAACAAATGGATGTGTAATTTACATTAGTGTTTGGAGAGCTATGCTTGAAAGAATCTTCAGAAAGATGATGGTTGGTAGGCCACGAAGGCGGTCAACTGCATTTGCTGAAAGCATATTAACATATCAAATGGAAGTTACTAAATATATTCAGTCATCCAGAAAAACTTTCACAATTCCAAAGAGCAACTAAATCCTCTAGCCACAAATTTAGGCAAACTAATTTAACCCAAATCCAAATGGTTAGCCATAAGAGTTAAGTTTACACAGAAGCCATTCAATTTTAACACTCATCATCAAAGAAAGCACAATGATGGACCAGTTCTGAGCACAAAAGCTTACTAATGGCATCACCAGAAGATGAAAAGCAGATTAGCATGAGGCTGTTCAGACTTTAAGTCTCTTTAAAAACTCCGAAACCAACCCTTTATCTGCACACAATAGCTTTGAACTGACTCCTTTCAGAGGAAAAGCAACTTCAACTCTCAGCCTCAAACACAGCTACTTGTGTTGCCTGCTTAATAATACGTTGTCTACACACATCCCAATATGGAGGAAAAAAAACACACATTTTTGGCCAGTTGCAACATTTAGGGTGTTTGTTTCCATGCACAGAATGACTAGTTCGATGCAAGCCTTCATTAACAGAGACTTCCCAAAGGTCCTAATAATGTACGACCTTTACTTCAATTTTACTAAAAGGTGCATATTTTCTGTCACTGCACTGTCATTGACGACTGCTTTCAGCTGGCGTGCTGAAAACGCTTTGAACACCACAGGCGAAAACAATGGAGACACCTCCGTGCAAAAATGAGGGGAGCCGGGTGCAAGAATGTAAATAATGAGTTCTCGGCGGTTTGAAGGTGTTGAAAAGCCCTCCTTAAACCTTCCTTAAGGTGCAGTGTATGCGCCAACCAACCAAAACCGACCTCAGTGTTAGTGGCCACTTTTTGAAACTTTCGAATCAAAGTGATTGGTGTTTTTGTGTGCGCTCAGCGCTCTCGGTCTGGCATCATCAGCATGTGTGGCATCACCTCGGCGTCTCTCGAGAGAAGTGGTGGATCAGACTGGCAGGCCAGAACACTGACTGAGACTCAAGCCTCCTGAAGAGCTGGGAGACCCTCCGGGGCTTTGGACTCAAACACACACTGGCCTATCCACGGCAAGAAAGCCCCCAACATGAGGAAAAGGGAACCAGATGGCACCCAGATCAGCTTTACTACCATTCCCTTGGCACAAACAAGTTTGGTCTTGTCAGTGCTGTTCTCATTAGAGGCAGGGAGAAGGGTGGCCTATAGTGGGAAAGAAAGAGACCGGACCCTTTGGTCTCTCCTACAGAATGTGTGTTCCCTGTGACGCTGCCTCCCTCCAGTTTTTCAGACTTGATGAAATAAAACACACACACAAGTCATATATATATATATATAATATTATTATTATATTGTTATATTATTTTATTACATTATGCTTTGGAATTATGCTTTGACAGTCAACAGCATTAAAAGTCTGCTGATTAGACTGTTTATATGTCTCTCGCTCCCTCCACCCCCCTCTCTCTCTCTCTCTCTACATATTTTAAAATTTCCAATAAAATGACTGAATAAACGTTACATCATATATGTGTGTGTGTGTGTGTGTGTGTTACATGTATGTGTATATATGACTTAACTGATATTATCTGTTGTTGTTATTATTATTACTATATTATCACATTATTATTACATTGTTACATTAATTACATTATGCTTTGGCATGAAATCAAACATTTTAATAAACTCGTCTCTTTTTTTTCAAAATTTCCAAGAAAATCATTTAAAATTATATTATAATATATATAACACGTAAAAATTAATTAATAAAAATTACCTACTGCTGATGACGTTGTTTATACGTCTATATATGTCTATACACACACACACACACACACACGTATATATAGTTTGATTACACTTTTCGAAGGACTCTGATAACAGGACTATCAAACCTATCAAATTATATTAGATTTTTATTTAAAATAAAAATGTTTTCAAGAAATTAGAAGAACAATAAAATAACTATTATTATTATTATATAATTATATATAGTGTATATTTCTTAACTGCTATTATATTAGTACATATTATTAATTTGTTACATTATTTTACTACACGATGCTTTGGAATGAAGCCTCGGAAAATGAAAATCAACAGCGTTAAGAGTCTGCTGATGACGGTGTTTATCCTTCCGGAAGATTTGTACTGTAACCTGATCGCACACAAATCTCAGAAAAGTGCATCAGTGTGGCACTGTCACAGTCTGTGAAACGTTCCCATAACACGAACCCCTGCTCATGTACAACAGCAGGCCGCTCTGAGATCCTGTTTACCTTGTCCCGCATGACAGATCCGAGGACATGGACACATCTCTTTCCCATTCAGGAAGTAGTAGAGTTAAAACCCATGGACACATTAGGGCTGACACTCTCCTCGATAGGCGATCCTTTCCCACCCAATCCCCACGGCTGCATTTAGTCTGGTCTAAACAGTCGTTTTCTAGGTTATTGGACACCATCAGTGAGTGGATCGGCTCTGTGTGTAAACAAAGAGGCTCTATCTGAACCCCCGGATCTGAGTAACAGTGACAACAACCTCTGACTTCCACCAATTACCTGAGCAATGCCCTCGAGGACTGAAGCAGCTCAGGACCCTCACAACAAATGTAGCCGGGCTTCCCATCACACCCCTCCAAGACCGGCCCGAGCTACTGATAGCTGCTTTAACAAATTGCCTGGTAAATAGGACCTTGGGTTATTTAAAAAAATAATCAGTCAATTAAATAGTAAATCAACAAGTAGGTCACTCTGAAACCGATGCTGGGGTGAACCCACGTTTAAAAAAAAGTCAAAAAGATAATATTTATATAGTCCCTCTACCATCCATAACTTCATACGGTTGCTTTAGTTCCTTAAATTTCGTGGGTTGCAATATACTTCCAATAGCTGCAAATAGACGTGTGAGTTCTGTCACCAGTTATGTTCAAATTCATTCAGATCTCATCTCATTCATGTTCTGGTCAGAGCAAAGCTCGCGCACCGTCAGCTGTCTCGTATGAAGCAGGCATCAGCTCCTCCGATGCAGGTCGCTGCGAACTCTTATGATCGATGATCCGTCAGCTTGTGCACCGGGGCTTGTCGTGAGCCAACTTCAATACCTGCGCGCGGAGCTCCGACGGCGAGGTGTGGTGCGCATGCGCAGATCGGCGAGCGCCGCACTCACTCGCTGTCAATTACAGCCATTTTGTGTTGTGTAAAGAAATTCTGGATTTGACCAGAAAGAGTTTAACAACAAAACTAAATCTATGAAGGGTAGACCTAAATTTAAAATGAGACTGGCGAAACCTCAGAACTGAATCTTTCTGACGTCTTACTGATCATGCAGTTGGTTATGCGGTGCTAATTTGTTTCATTTAATTGCTTTATGATTACTATCTATCTATCTATCTATCTATGCTATTTGGCGAAATAGGCGTGAGCACGTGAAATGTGTTCTGGTAACATTATTCTTGTTTTTTGTAAATTAATGGTCGCGTAATTCGTCACAATATTTATTTATGTATTGTTATTTTCTTGCTGTGATATGAAACGTAGCCTACCCATTTTAATAGAAATAGGCCTATTTATGCTATTTACGTTAATCGGCTATTCACACACACGGTAAAATGTTTTATTTAAAAACCACGAAATATTTTTGAAAAAAATATTCTGAAAGTGTTTATTTGATAATGTAGGCCTACATTTGAATGGCCTTGTATTTATTTTGTAGTGTATTACAATAAAAGCGCTAGCATCGTCACTCGTAACGTCCAGTAAGAATTAAAGGCTACAAATGACAAAATTCGTCGTAGCTAGTAGCAAATAATAATAATAGCCTAATAATAAACAATACGCAAATAATAATTAATGCCATTAAAATCACTGCCACCTATGTCATTATTAGCCTATTATCATCCTATTATTGTCCTTGTTGTTTTATCAGATGATTATTATCGGAATATCCTTTTATATATAAAGTGAATATAATAATAGAGAGGTTTTTAAATAATTCGTTTAAATTTAAATTGAATGATCATCAAGAACATTCACTTGTCACCATATAGGCCTATAGCTACTTGACACATCAAGCACTCATTTCTATTTTATGGATGGAAATCATCAGGAGAACTCAGGAATCTGAACTCATTCAGGGACTCTATGAGGGTGTCTTAATGAAGCAGACAAATGATTATTATCGGAATATCCTTTTATATATAAAGTGAATATAATAATAGAGAGGTTTTTAAATAATTTGTTTAAATTTAAATTGAATGATCATCAAGAACATTCACTTGTCAACATATAGGCCTATAGCTACTTGACACATCAAGCACTCATTTCTATTTTATGGATGGAAATCATCAGGAGAACTCAGGAATCTGAACTCATTCAGGGACTCTATGAGGGTGTCTTAATGAAGCAGACATAGATCAAGGCAAGCGGGCACTGATCTCGCGGCTTGACATGTCTGGAGTGCCTCTGCTTGTCTCATTTGTCAGTTACAAACGCAATAAGTTGTTGAGAGAGGATGGAGGCTAATGGGGTGGATCAGAGTCTCGGAAACCCTGGACAGATGTCACCCTTTTGAGAAGGAACAATCGTGGCTCAGGAGCCACACAAAAGCCCCCCTGCTCAGGCCTTTCACAACCCACCCGGCGGAAACCCATGTGAACCACGCAGGGCACAGACCCCACTGAGCCCCAAAGCAGCCCGTCTCCAGCCCTCTTGTGCCTCCCTTCTCAGTCCCTCTGCATATAATTAATAGCTTTCTCTGGCCAATTTTGTCCCCTTTGCCTCAAATACAAATGGCCATTAACATCTATTAATTTCGCCTCTGGCAATTGATTGCAGATTGTGCAGAGCTGAAAGGCTATAACAGTTGGAGTTTTTGTAAGCACTCTGGGTGTGAAGGCGAGTTAAAATGTGATTATTGTTCCCCTGCCTGGAACTAGCTGGTGTTAAACCCTCTTTGAACACGGAGAAGCCAAGATTGGTTATTCTACTACTCATTAGCTGACTCAGAGAGCCTAAATTAAATGGACGACCGTCAATAGACGTTGACTTGAGGAACATGATGGAAAAATAGCATGTTCATGAATTCAGCTATTCACAATAAAAAAAATTACAGGACAAAGATACATTACAAAAAGCCTGAATTAAGCTAATTGTAAATCTTCTTAAATTATGTATAGAACTCAAATCTATTAGTAATGTTAATAGACGGCCACAGTAAACTCTTTTCTTATTGCTGAATAAATCATTTGCAGAAATGTTCAAAGTAGTGTTTTTTTTTTTAAACAGAAAATTAAATATTTTGGATATAATATAGAATAATGCTATTCATTTTGATGCAGGGTTTGGTTTAAAAATAAAATAAAATAATAATAAAAAAGAAAAGTAATAAATGATATAAAATATATGATGACAAAGAGTGCCAGAATTTGTAAAACAGGACTCACTGTAAAACAACTTTAAGGTTTAATATAATCGTATTAAAAAAACATTATGACTGAAAAATACATTCAACAATGTTTGCATGATGTAGGCTAAATATATAAGAGGCTAGGATGCAATCACTGTTTAATGTAGCACTAGTAATCGCGCATGCAGTCCGTTTTTTCACCATACAGAGTACATTTATTGCAGGTCTCAAACTATATTTTGATAGTTACAGTATTGAGTGACTGAACTAGGCTACCAGAGCACAGGCAGATGTGTGGTGAACCTCATTCTGTACACATAACGCCCTCTAGTGTACCAATCTGCAAAAGACAAAGAGCACGTTCAATTAGCCTACATATATGGATTTAGACATGATTTAAAATCGATGGATTGAAAGTTATGACCAGTCTTGAAGAAAAGAAATTAGATGACTAAGACTAGTCTAAGCAGTTTATGCAACCCGCCCATGGTCGGCACTTAAAGTCAGATAATGACTTGAAAATAAAATCAAATTAACATGGCGTGCTATCCACATAATGAGTTCAGGTCTAGAGTATTTACCTCGATTATTAGCCTATAACTTTCTCCTTCCGTTCGAGACTTTTCCAGAGCTTCGCTGCGATGAAGTGCTGAGGCCAATGATTTTATTTCCGTTCATCTGCTTCTCCCATTTGCCCTTTTTACATTGCCTATCACTCTATATAGACTAATACAATCATATACAAAGATAATTTCTCAAATATTTATTACAATATATAGTGATAAATAAATGTAATATTCACTTCCATGGTATGATTTCAACTGATTTCCTGTTGAACTGTCATCAACTGAACTGCAGTGGTCATAAAATACAGTGAGTTAAGCTACAAACTCGATCATAATTCACAATGTTTCCATCTAACATGTAGGTTGTTTTGAGCTCCAAAATTTAGCCAGCAGAAAACACACATTAAGGAATTATGAGTATGTTAGCTATACCTTAGCTATAAATAAAGACTTTAAATGACATTAAACTGTGGTCAAAAGTCTATCATAAATGCAAAAATATCGAGGTAGTTAGCTGGGTGGGTGGTGGTTGCTGTTATGTCCCCACCAATGTCAAAATCAAACCTTTGCCCATTTTGAAAACCACTTTCCAAGTTGGTAACCACCCCAGAAAAAGAAAAAAAAACATTATTTTTGACCTTGCAGATCACATAAAGACCTCTGGTTTTAACATCTGGCACATCAGACAACATATAAACTTGATGTAAACAAACTGCCAATCCAGACTCACACTAAAATACATATATGCTCAATACATTATAATGTTATCTGCTAGTTAGACAGATGAATTCATGTTCTCCGTGGCCGTTCCATACGCAACACTACACTTGTCAGTCACTGACAAATGAGGACAGATTGATGTGTTACTGTCTCTTCGATGTTCAGATACACATAGAAAGTGAAGTGAACATTTACTTGTACTTTTAAACGGGTTTAAGAACTTCATATAAAATTCCACAGCTAGCATAAAAAATGTTTTTGAAGAAATTCATACATGTGCAAAAATTTTATTGAACTATTTCAAACATTTAAACATACAACTTTAGAAGGTTTGTAAGCTAATGAAAAACTAATTTAGCGAAGCATGTCCAAACTTTTGACCTTTAGGCCAAAACGCCCATTAAAATGACTATCAATGGCCATTAATTTGCATAAAATGAAATTAAGCAACAGCTCATTAAAAGCCAGCACCGTAAACTTCATTAACAGCACAACATTGTGGAGCTCAACAGGATTATGTACTAATTGCATGTTCACAAATCTAACTCTAAATGCATTTTTTGAAGCACCTTCATGTGTGAAATAATCCCCAAATGAATGGGAACAATCTTCTGAGTAGATTGCATGCACAACGGTGTTATTGACATTGCTCTGCTGGTGAATGTGAAGTAGTACCCTGTATTTTAATAAAGACAGAGTAATTGCAATGGCATAGAGTCAAATTCTCTTTATTTTATGTCAAACATGTTCTGTGCAGTAGTGCAGCAGTTTGTTGCCACAGGCACAATAACAACTTAGTTTGGACAGAGTACTGATTCACAGTTTCATTTCAGGCATTGCCAATAAAAAGTATGTCGAGTCTGAATTTTATTAACATTTGCGCTGAAAGAAGTTTTTTGGATATAGCTTCATGCCTCCAGTTCATAAGATCTATATATAATCCTGTGAGTGGAATAACAGCATTCCATGCATCTGAAACATGGGACAAAAGTACAAAGACTGACATGAGGAAACCTTCGTTTTTATATAAATACTTAATAATGTGCAAATACAATCGAAGTTCCCCCTAAATAACTTTCATATACATAATATTGTCCTTTTCAAGACATGATCTTGAATTCAAGCAAAAAGAAACAGAATTCTGTCACGACATGGCTGAGCAAATACTCACAACAGTCCAAAACAGGCCACCGCTACAACTAAAAGATTATAAAACTCATCATTAAAAACCGGACATTTGGATGCTCGTACTTGAAATGTTGATGATGCAAACTCAGTGCAGTACCTGACATTGGTCCATAGTTCAGTTCAAAAATGAGGCAGCGCTTCATCATGGATGAAGTCAACAACACTGTCCTACAAAAATAAAACTTAAAGTTCTTTCCCCACAGTCACATATTCAAGTCCTTTTGGTTAGCCGATCAGGGTGATTTTTCAAGTGTGACTGGCACCAGTAATCTGTGAAAGCCTTCCTGCCGCCACAGAAGGAGAATGCATTTCATTTTGGCTTTACGGGTCCTGCTTAAGCATATTAGCTGGACTGGCACCATGGGGTCAGGCTGACGTCACACTCTAGAAAGGTGTTGATGACAGTACATGGAGCTCCGCTGATGGTCACTTCCTGTCTGGACTCCACCTTGTAGCGGACGTTAGTCAGGCCACCCTCTGGGTCCACCTTAAACTGCTCCTGAAAACACAGGCAGATACGAATCTAAACATTAGGACATGGGTCTGCATAATGACAATGTGTCATGAGCTAGAGATCCACAGATCGAAACAAGAAAACATCTGACTTTGTTTAGTAAAGTGAAATTTACTCATATTTTGGCGTGGACAGATCTACCTTGTATTAGTACGGTTTTCCAGATTCTACAATAATAGTTAAGTTGTAAAAACTACAAACCAAACAAAACTGAAGTATGGGAATGATGTAGTAACCAAAACTGCTCAAAACTGCAGACTACCGTTCAAAGGTTTGTGGTCGATAAGATTTTTAACATGTTTTTGAAAGAAGTCTCTTATGATTAAGTATGTGAAAAATTACAATTGAAAATAACTTTTTTTTTAATTTGAATATATTTTCAAATGTAATTTATTTCTGTGAATTTTCAGCATCATTACTCCAGTCTTCAGTGTCACATGATCCTTCAGAAATCATTCTAATATGCTCTAGGGCTGCAACAATCGATTATTTTGATAATCGATTAATCTAACAATTATTAGATCGACTAATCGACGATTATTCCGCTGATTAATCAGTAGACATTTATTGATTATTCAGCTTTTGCAATTAGTTAAAATATTGAGTTATACATATTCTAACAAATAAATTAAGGTAATCACTTCAGCTTTTGAAAGTCATATTATGTAATTACAGTTATACAATTAATTTATACAAATAAATATATTTGGCACACAAAATGAGATGGGCAGAGAAACTCTCTTATTCACCATTTAATTAGCTATATGAAAAAGTAGCTGAATGACATATCATTCTGCCTAAAATCTCTTTTGTAAGTCATATGGATAAGAAATAAAATAAAGGTTAAGTGATAAGACGTTTTATAAACTATTTTATTCACAACATAATCTCTCTTAAAATACCTTATAGGGTTATGATCAGTGTTGGGGAAAGTTACTTTTAAAAGTAATGCATTACAATATTGCATTACTCCATAAAAAAAGTGACTAATTACGTTACTTAGTTACTTTTTATGGAAAGTAATGCATTACGTTATTTTTGCGCTACTTTTTAAATCTGGACAGGGCTCGCTTGTTTGTTTTTAAAATAAAAAAGTAATATTTTGGCAAATATAAAAGCCTTTTCACACCAAAAGTGAAATGAATAAGCCTCAGGCTGAAGGGAAAGTAAATTTACGTCCGTACAGTAGAATGCAGAAGAAGAAATTTCAACACACTTCAGCAATAAAAAAAGACACACAAATGTTTGTCTAGAGTTCACTTCTGAAATGATGGCTACGCCCCTGAAGTAGCCTATATAAAACTGCAAAATAAACATTCATCTATGGGTACTTTTTACTTAAGTACATAAAAAATCAAGTACTTTTGTACTTTCACTCGAGTAAAATTGAAAACTGAGTACTTTTACTTTTACTGGAGTAATATTTTATTATACGGATCTGTACTTTTACTCAAGTACTTGATTTGTGTACTTCGTCCACCACTGGAATCAATAATAATAATAATAATAATAATTTAGCTTGTAAAGAAAACAATAAATATGCAACCACAGTTTATGTTTGTTTGCTAAATGGCTTCAAAAGATTTCATATAACAATAAACAAATTTCAATAAGCAAAATCAAAATCTTTTTTGAGGTAGGGACATTTATCACATGATTAATGCATAACTATAATGTTAACACTGCTGAATTTCACATGAGGTATATATATTTTAAAAGTGGTTTTTCTACCTGCTTTTGTGCAGCGATCCGCTTCTGATCTCTCTTCCTCCAGGCTGGATCATGGATGTGTCGAAATGTTTTAGTTCCTGTAGTAATACCCGTTGGCCTAAAAAGCTGCAGATATTTGAATGGTAATAACAAAATGATTTATCAAATGAGAAATATAGTATAAGATCAATTTTCAAACATTTCTGTGTACCTTAAGATCAGCTGCTTTTAGTCTCCTGAAAAACTCATCATCTTCTCTTCCCCATCCCCAGAAGCGGTTTGACATCCCATTGCACTTCAGACAGAAATGACAAGAGAATGTAATTCGCAAACAAATTCTCTTCAGAAACAGTGATCAATACTCAAAAGTATTCGGCTTTCTTACCAGCTGATAATGTTTCTTGGTGAGCAGCAGGATCCCTCCCACATATGTCTTATAATGATATAAGGGATGAAGCTCTGGAGAGGCCACATGGAAGGGTCCCTCCTTCGGGAATCCATAGTCCAGATCCTCATTTTGAGGCAACAAGTCCACATCATGCATTGCAATGTAGTCTGTGTCATTACCGCTTTCCATATACCCAACATTAATAAGAGAGGCCCGATTGAACCTGAAAAGCATGGATACAAATTGTGATATTGCTTTCGGTAAAAAAAAACAAATATTATATTACACATTGTATGAAATTCAAGGGATAGTTCACCGGAAAATGATAATTTGCTGTTAATTTACTCATTCATGTTCATTTTCAGTGACTCATAAAATGCAAGTCAGCGGCTACCCATATTTGAGAATAAAAAAAGCATATCGAGGAACACAAAATTAATACCTGTGGCTCCTGACGATATACTGAGGTCTTATGAAGTGAAACGATCAGTCTGTGCAAGAAACTGAACATTATTTACATTATAACCTGAAATCCAAAGCCTCAGGCAACAGGGAAATCTGATTCTTTTCCCTGAAATGATTCTTTCGGACAGTTCGTTTCAGTGAACTGGTTCAATTCACTAGTTTGTTTACATAATCACACAATGACGTAACGTATACGCAATTATATTATTAAAGCACCCTATAATGATGTGAAATGTGGATGTGAATGGAACTTAAGCATGTAAAGTGAATAAACATCTTCATCAGCTCATCTGTTTATATATATACTGTATATATACACAATGAGAAACAATAAAAACTTTCATTTGGCCTCTTCATTCAGGTGCTGGGTTCACGCATGCGCATTTCACTGGTTCATCGGTCTGAGTCAGAACTGTTTCCTCAGTTTAGTGTGACTGCAGGGCGAACAGGAGCGCACAAATCTGAATCACAGGATCATATACGCCTGTATTTTGGCTCATTTCGAGTCGAAGTGACTGTCAAGTATGACCAAAAGTGAGTTTTGATTGAGTAACTTGTAGATCTGTGCTGCTCGAGCCACAAACTGTTTCAGACAGTTTAGTCTGATTTGGAGAACTGGTTCATCTAGTTCACCAAAAAGAATCGGTTCAAAAGAATGACTCGTTTGCGAACCAGACACACTGTTTGCCTGAGGCTCTGGAATACAGGTAATAATGTTGTAAATAATGTTCAGTTTCTTGCACAGACTGATCATTTCAATCAATATATAATCAGGAGCCAGAGGTATTAATTTTGAGTTCCATGATATGTTTTTTTTTATTCTCAGCCACTGATTTGCATTTTATGAATCACCAAGGACCATGGTTTCAGCTAAAAATCTTCTTTGCTGTTCTTCTGAAGAAAATAGTCACCTACATCTTGGATGGCCTGAGGGTGAGTAAATTAACATCAAATTTTCATTTTTGGGTGAACAATCCCTTTCAGCTTGAGGAACTACACTACTCCAGCAATGAAAGTTACTCACCGAAAGTGATCCAGTTGGTTTATAATTATTATCTTATGCCGTATTTTCTTTTTGTTGAGGAAAGTGTGAATGTAAGGGACAAATATAAGCAGTTCTTCAAAGCGCTCTCTGAAAGGCACGATGAGGGCCATTTTGTGAGGGCCCCAGGATGGGTCATCAGCAGATGAGGACTGTCTCTCGACGGGACAGGGCTGGTGAGGGAGGTGACTGTACCCAACTGTCTGGCTCATGTCTCCTGAACAAGTCAGCTGCACCCAAAGAAGGGACCCCAAGACAAACAGCATGCAGAGCCCGAAGAGCTTCCAGACAGTGCATTTCCTCAACAGAAAACTGAAAGCATAAATACATTTGTGTAAACTTGACAGAACTTCTTTCAAGCACTGAATAAATGGACAACAACAGTCCCTACAGACAAAAATCCAGTGGTCAACGCTTATTGTTATGTGGATGCAGTTCCAGAGGCTGAAATATTTCCCTATGCAGATTTCACAACGGTTTATGGAAATTTGCCACATTGACCAATAGAAAGTTACTTGTTTTTGTGTAAGCTGTGCTTCATACCTTGCCCCATGAAATTCCGCCCAAATTTCACTAATGTGACTGTACCTTTAAGCAGTACTAGTGGGAGGGACATTCATATTCTAGAGGATTATGGAAATTTGCCACATTGACCAATAGAAAGATACTTGTTTTTGTGTAAGCTGTGCTTCATACCTTGCCCCATGAAATTCCGCCCAAATTTCACTAATGTGACTGTACCTTTAAGCAGTACTAGTGGGAGGGACATTCATATTCTAGAGAGCATCTGATTGGACAAAATGAATGAGTGCAAGATGAGTCATCAATAATTTTGGTTAGTTTTCTCAGACGAGAAATACTGTCAATTTGAAATGTGTGTGTCTGCTAAAAGACATGGCCTAAATAAATCTCTAGTTATGATTTCTCAGGGTCTTTGAAGTACATTATGAGAAAGGTTACAATAAGATTTTTAGAGTTTAAGCTTTTAGTGAGCCAGTCAATCAAAATGAATTAGTATAAGCAACTTACAATATACAACAGCAAGCATTAGCCACATTGGTTTACAAACTGGTCCTCAAGGACCTCATGCATTGTATACAACTGGTTTTGCTCAATCAGACTTAACCCTATAAAGCCTACGGTATCATATTTGATACATATTCTAAGGCCTCTAAAGTACCAACATGATTAAAACTTTCCTTAAAAACCTGTTGTACACAATGTACTACAATCTTTCTGTCAACCGATTGATTGTTTATACATTTTTTTGCAAGTAAAAGGCCTGTAATTGTAAAAATGTCCCCCTTCAAGTCATGGTGCACATGTCTTTTTGCTGTGAAATCTTTACTGATTTTTTTTTATGAGGTAAACGTAAGAATAACATATAGGCCTATTGTTAGTAATATTTCAAGATGAACAGAAATTTCTGATTTCTACTGGACTGATGCAACTCAGGTTTACTTGATTATCCATGCCACATTTTTTAGAAAAATAAAATAAAAATAAATACTATAGAGCTTTGATAGAAAAAATAAAGCATTTAAATATCATCTTACTAAGACATCCTAGGAGATATAGAGGGACAACTGATATTTATATGAATTTTATGCAAGTAGTCTGATTTACTGTTATAATGATCGAAATGATTTACATTACAAGCTATCAGAATTTCATCCTACTTTTTGGCCATATAAATAACAACTGCACAAAACTGCATTTTTTTTGCACCTCATGTTTGAGCTCCACATTCACATTAAATCATACTATGTGAGCCATAAAAGCCTGTGATGCATCAAAAATATACAAACATTTAAGATATTCTCTTATATTTTGTCTAAAGGTTCAACAAACAGGTCAACGTCACAATTAACCTGTTAACTGTCGGTTCCACTTTTTGAGCACAGACCTGAAAATTACATTTCCAACTTAAATTGTTATACATTTTCAATGCTTTGGAGCACAGACTTAAGGTTGATCTCTTTTTAAAGAAGACACTTGGCAGATTATTGTAGAGTGAAAAATGTTATTAAAAAAAACTTATGGAAGTTTAAGTTTATGAAAATATAAAATGTAAAAATTAAAATTCATGTTTTATATAAAATATATATTTTACAAAACATGTTGAACTCTAAAACTGCGAGAAAATCAAAACCAAAAATCTGAACAAGTTGTGTTCCAAATTTGAGGTTGATATTATATCAAAAAATGAGCTTTCAGTAAGATTTTGTTTGGGCGCAGTACCAAACTTTTCCACTAGATGACCATCAAACCCCATTAGTAACCATACAAGGGCATCCCCATTTCCGTATATGGTCTGAGTGATCTGAAACATGTTTTTTTCATACTTTTCACAATATTTATGAAGTAGACATCACATTCCATAACCATACTGTGTTATGGGCAAGTATGGCAGTATTTGATTTGAATTCAATCTCTAACAAACACATAAAAACATGCGACGAGAACCCTGGATGTGCGTTATAGTTCAAGCTGCATCAAAAATGTCAAATCTATCGTTTTTCTTTATATTCAAAACACTTTTAGACGTTTTTTCTCAAAAAATATTATGGATGTTATCTTTTTAACACTTGACACGAAAATGAATGGAGGTTTTTACTGATTTTTCATGATTTTACATGTGCATCACTATTTCAAAATAAAGGTCAGAACTCGCTCTCTGACTCTGATTAATTAATAAATTGCTGTTGCTCTGTAAAATATATTGAAAATCAGTCACCAAATATGAGTCTTTAAGCTTTCAAACGATATATAGTTTGTCAAGATTACTTTAGGTTTAGACTAAGATATTACTGTTACAAACATGTAATAACAAGTGGGCCAGTGACAGTTAACAGGTTAAGGATGCAAACGCGAGTTTTGAGCAGTGCAGAGTAGCGCTAGTTGTTTGTCATTTCTCCGATCACAAATGCAGACAGGGTTTTATGTTTACGCGGCGCGATGCAACGCAACGCATAAAAAGACAGTATAAATCATTATATTCAGTAATTATGTCCCCGCTGGATGCAAAAAATGCCTCGTTTAGAATGGGTTTTCATGTTTTTGAATCATCGCTCCGGCCGGACAGGGCACTGGATGCAAAAAATGCCTAGTTTGTAATGGGTTTTAATGTTTTTGTCTCATCGCTCCGGCCGGACACGGCATCACAATATGGTGAGGGGCGTAACATTTCCGTCACACGCTTGAGGTATTCGGCCAATCACAACGCACTGGATAGCTGGCCAATCACAGCACACCTCGCTTTTCAGACCGATGAGCTTTGTAAAAATCGACGCGTTTCAGAAAGGCGGGGCATAGAGGAGAAACAATAATATACAGTATGTGGAAAATAATGTTTTTTTTTTTACTTTAAACCGCATAAACACATTTCATTACACCAAATACACAAAATAATGCTCTTTTTAGCAGCATCATATGACCCCTTTAAGATAAAACACACATCAGAGTGGCCACGTGTTCATATGCATGTTATGATTAAAGCGTATACCTTCTATCATCTTTGAAATACAGCACAGGTTTTCTCCGTGAAGAGTACATCATCTTGCCTTTCTGTGCAACACTGTACCACTTCACTGATGCAGCCTTGAGCTTGAGACGAGGTCAGCTACATGTTCAAATCAAATTTCTAGTTTGCAACAGTGTCTTTTGTCTCTTTCCATCACACATGACTTGCAACTTTAAATCCCATTCTTCCTAGCGGTCGGCTTGAATGATCTCTTTCATAGTAAGTACGACGCCAATCACTCCGTCAACCGTAAAGCACAGTCATAAACATATTTCATGCTTGTTATGTATGATTATAGAATTTCGTGAGTTCAGTTACACGGCACTCGTGACGGTACGGTAATGATTTTAAAGCAACACATCCGTCTGAATTACTTACAAGCCGCAAATATCTCTACTTATGTAGTTTCCGCTTGTTTTATACGGCGCGCCATTGCCGATAATCGTTTAAAACCTTAATAAGTGACAACTGTAACAAAAGAAGAAGAAGAAAATCACACGCTGGCTGCAATCGTCCGTCTTTGAGATACTCCTCTGGAAACAACGTAGGAATAAAGTTCCTATGATTTTCTGACCTTACCGGTACAATTCATTTAGAGACATGATCAGAAATATATTAATACAGTTATATGCATAAAGCGAAGGTAACCAAAGGGTAGTGGTAAATGTGCAACGAGACAATACATTTACAAATATGACTGCACTAACGAGCAATTGTGATGGGCAGTTCGACTCTTTTCCACGAATCGGTTCTTTCGAACAGTTTATTTTAGTGAACCGGTTAAAATGATTCAATGACTATTTTACGCTATCGCATGGTCACCGACTTTCCAAATTCCCATAGAACATTGCACGCTCCATTAAAGCTTCATAGTAGGCACAAAGCACAGTTTATTACGCAAATAAAGCGTTAAATTTAGTTCCACGCGTTTTAAGTTTGTTGCAATCTTCAATTAGCTCTTAAATATTTATTTAAAACCTAAATAAACTTTGTATTTAAACAAAATATTTACATTCATTAGCGGAATAAAAACGTTTTTGCAGGTTTAAATAAAATTTGCAGAACAGTTTAGACCAGCTAGGTGAAACGGTTCAACCGATTCACTGAAAAGATCCGACCCAAAGAAAGATTTGATTCACGAATCGGTCGCTGCTAACGGGTAATTCAGCTATAACACGCATAGGTAGTTGAGTAAATTAAATATCTTACCTCCAATTAAAATTTTTTTTTAAGTTCTGAATAGTTTAAACTATATTTTTATGTCTAACTATATCCTCCTGAGAACCAGAAAAAAAAAGTTTGTGATTTTTTTATTTTATTTCATTAAATATAGATTGGAGCATAAGAAACAAATGGAGAAAAAAATAAAATTTTCTGCAAAAAGATATTTTATTCTATCTCCTTTGTAGAGGACGCCAAGACTAAGTTATTCGAAAAATAAATAGACATGATAGACCTTTTTTCATTCACCAATCAGTTTTTAGGTTTCAGGCTATTTTTAGCCAAACTTTGTACAAAGATGATTCTCAACTAAGTTATGAAAGATATAACAGAATGATTTGATATACTATTTTACTCCATGCAATATGTGCGTAAAATATCCATAAATTGGTATTCCCATTCTATGCAATGTATATAGGCTACAATGCATCTAATTTGCATAATAATGTGTTCTTGGGGCAAACCACAAGAAAAAAGAAGTGTAATAACGGGAGTAATAACTTGGCAGCATTTTCATAAGAATATCTCATATTTCATAGGAATATTGATCTATAATTTCTTTCATATTGACTTGTGATTCCCCAAAATGCCTGATTAGCATGATGTTTGTCCTGGTGTCCTCTACAGAAGACATTGATGAAAATGATACCGGTATAATTATAAAACGTCATATTCCGATCTGAAACCCCCATAACATTTTTCTGAGATGTTTATTTACGACAAACAATTTTTATTAAATTAGCCAGATTTAAATGATAATTACAAAACATTATCATATTTCCCTACACTTACACTTCCCTTAAATAGGGACAAACCCAGCAATTGGGCTGTTTTGACCCAGCGGTTGGGTTAAATGTTTAACCCAACTTTCTGGGTAGTAACCCAACCGCTGGGTCACAACAACCCAATTGCTGGGTTTGCCCTATTTTACCCAGCACTGGGTTGTATTTAACCCAGCATTTTTTAGAGTGTA
>NW_015654511.1:407078-444656 GCF_001515625.1 Sinocyclocheilus rhinocerous
GTTTTGACCCAGCGGTTGGGTTAAATGTTTAACCCAACTTTCTGGGTAGTAACCCAACCGCTGGGTCACAACAACCCAATTGCTGGGTTTGCCCTATTTTACCCAGCACTGGGTTGTATTTAACCCAGCATTTTTTACAGTGTAAGAGTGCTAAATTTGATAATTCTGTCAATATCAGTCATATTTAAAGACCAAACCTCCAAATATTTGATATCCATAAAAAGCCATGAATGTGCTCTGTACAGGACATCCAGACTTCAAACTGTGGTCTCAGAGAAATTCACTCAAATATAATGTCCTCTACAGGATATAATGAAAACGGTGTCAGTTAATTTAGCCTAAATAAATGTTTGTAATGTACTGTATGATGACTGGCAACAGAAGTGTTTCATATCATTAGTCAATATGGCCATGGTGTGTAACACTCCTCTAGTAAATTCATTCCTCAAATTACTTGTAGAAGCCATGTTACCCAAACAATTATGTAGACAACTAAGCCAACGTTGGGGAGAGTGGGAAACTTTATTTCTGAGTGCAATTATGGGGTAGATTTCTCACCAACAAATCTTTCCCTCCCGTATCCCTACATAAAAAGTAAACCCATTTCCCGGTGGCTGCTTATAAACTAAAATGACAAAAAAAACAAAACAAAAAAAAAACCCATACAAATGTGATGGCAAAGCAATTCAGTGAGCAATAATCTATCAAAATACTCAAAACAACATGCAGTCTTCTTTTTTGAAGAAAATACAACATTATGACACAGCTATCAAGGCATGGTACCTTTTTAGATTGACAGTGTATTCTGGGTAGATCAATTTAAGCGTGAATAAACCACTGAAATCTCTACATCAACCTGAGGAGTTTACAATAGGAAAAAAGATGTGAAAATATGATAATGTATGTGCAAGACGTCAATACAGTTTTCAAAGGAAACTAAGAAAAACTGTCAGAGAAATGGGGATTTAAGCATTCACGAAAAATATAAAACCTTTTGATATGATTTATTTCAATGTGCCAAGTACTCATAATTAAACATTTTACCTTTTGATAACTACATTTTGCCATTTATTTGGATATATACGTTTTAAACATGTACACATTTATTCACTGAGGTCAACATCAAACTGTAGCTATCAAAAGGGAAGAAGGCCTAATACTAACATGATCCGAGTGTTCTTGACCGCAATGATGCTCAACAAAAAATACAATGGGGGTATAGAAGAGAAAACATTAACCAATTGTATAAAGAATAAAAATGTAAACACCAAGCAACATTCACTCTGAGCAAAACTTTAAATATCATACTAATTACTGCATAACCAAACAACAGAATACATTTACACCTGCCACCAGGATAAATGTTTAAGCAAATAATCCAAAAAAATCACACTTGCAGCCCAGTTTAATAGTTAATGTCTTCATCAGCTTTCTGAAACAAATGTCAAATGTTATTTTATCAAGTTATGGGGCTATAAAAAATGGTAAGGCAACCACTATGCAATTTGCATTTTGAATCCAGTAAACTGCTTTTGTTGAGTGCCTATCACCTCCAAACAGTAACAAACTGTAATGCATTTCTGAACAGAAACCAGGTTCACATTACATGGGGTGTGGCACTGAAACGAGCAGCATAAAACAAACGTCAATGCAGGATAAAAATGGGAATTCAGGGAGGGAACTGAACTGAGAGCATGTTGACTTTTCAGCAGTCTTGACCACACATGAAGCAGGCAATCTTCAAAATGCTGTGTGTACTGTATCAACTGACAATCACAAACAAAAGTACAATCTTAAGAGTGAGGAGTTATGTCATATTCACTTGGTGTTGCACTATATAATGTCACTTGAGTATTCAGGATATTTCAACATCAGATTCTTGTCTCATAATTCCTCTTCATCTAACTTAGCCAAAGTCCAGCAGGATGGATCACTATGGTGTTACCTTAAGCACTTCATTCAATGTTTAAGAAAAGCGTATTAGTTGATACTGCTGCTTTCTCAGTCCAGTATGCCTGTAAATGTCTATTCAAAAGTTAATTTGTCTAAGTTACGGTAAAGCCTAGAAAAAGCTCGTTTGTAACTTATTTTTTTGTCTAGCTGGTTACCAACGAGTGAACTCTACCTGACAAACCTGCTAGTTAGCACTAGGCTAAGCATTAACGTGCACTGCTAGGTTGGCTTATTCTGTTTCTCCTAACTCACTTACCTATTATCATGGTTTCGTCCGGTATTTCTTCTATGAAGCATTTCTTTTCAGTCTCGCCGATATGAAAATACAACGCAGACACAAAACTGTTGTAAATGTTTAGCAACAACACCAAATAAAGTGTAAACTGCATTCTGATTGCCGCCATCTTGACACTGCCGGTGAAACGCGCACTGCGCATGCGCAGCGACTCAATGCCACGTAACCCATCGTCGGCCACCGTCCAATCCCAAGCGGTGATTGCCACCATCTTGACACTGCCGGTGAAACGCGCACTGCGCATGCGCAGCGACTCCAATGCCACGTAACCCATCGTCGGCCACCGTCCAATCCCAAGCGGAAAGCGTTTTCCCGAGGTTGCTCGTGGTCAGTGTAGTTTTCAACTGAGTGAATCCAAAACTTTGAAACGGATTTTAGTTCAATGGCCCTGTCTACACCGTTACGCCAGCAAGTGGCGACAAAAATGCCCCCGCCATCCGAACATACCCGTAAAATGAGCATTATCTTTGAGTTCACATTCTTCATAAAACGTTAGAGTGCGTTATTGAACGGTGTGATACATTACGACTTAACAAGGGATTTAGCCCGATAGCACACGTAGGCCTACATAGAGTCTGCATCTGCAAGACCTATTTTTTAGAGTATTTGCTCAGCTAAAATAGGTCTATAAGACATTTCCTATCAGATGTCAAATAGACGTTTAGAAGATGTCTTTAAGATGTTTTAGAATGTATGTAAAACTGACATCTTAAAGATGTCTATCAGATGTTTGTACACAGCAGATGCTTTCCAGATGAAGAGATATTTAACAGACATCTTGCAGAGGTACCTGTGCTATCTGGGGTAGCCATAGGCTACGTGAGATTACTCACCACAAAGAGTTCAAGAATTAATTTTATTTAATTGTCCTACTTTACTATGTTGTCACATTTTTCGGCTGTAAGTCAGGAAGTAAAACTGTAAAAGATAGGTATTTTCATTAGGCTACTACTGGATGAACAAAGTCATACAAATCTATAATTTTCAAAAACATCAGGGACTTTGGAAAATGTTGTTTTCAGTAAACTGAAAAAGAATGACTATATTAAATTAATTGATATTTTCAGGCAGGAAAAGCGATATAGGCTAAACGTGGGAATCTATTGCACACTGATGATTGCTTCACATATCAGACATACATATCAGGGACTAAAGCAGAAATTCGAATATAAACATTACAATACAAGCTGGCACTATACTGCACTATATTTATTGTATGAAAATTCAAAATGTACGATCTACAGTTCGCTACTGTAATGAAACTTTTAATAACTTTAATTCCTAATTTTAAATAAATAACATTTTACAAGGACGTCTGCATTGTATAAATGTACAGGGGTGCCTTAGTTGTGAAATCAGTGACTCGTTAATGCTTTCTCATTAAAATGAGATGATTTTCTATTGATTCATTAGAATGCGGTGGAACCACTGATCTATATATGACTATATATTTCTCTATTATAGATCAGTGGGTGGAACATTGGCGGCACGCGTTGTGACGTCACACAGGCAGTCCAGAATGTCACGTGATCGGTGACGTCACAGTCATTAGAATTTTAGAACGTTCAGAGGCTTTAAAACAGGGGTGCCCAAACTCGGGCCTGGAGGGCAGGTGTCCTGCAGAGTTTAGCTCCAGCTTGCCTCAACACACCTGCCTGGACGTTTCTAGTATGCCAAGTAAGAGCTTGATTAGCTGCTTCAGGTGTGTTTGATTGGGGTTGGAGCTAAACTCTGCAGGACACCGGCCCTCCAGGACCGAGTTTGGGCACCCCTGCTTTAAAAGCATCAAAACAGTAATTTTAAATTAAATTAATGCATTTAGCAGACGCTTTTATCCAAAGCGACTTACAGTGCATTCAGGCTATACATTTTTTATCAGTATGCGTGTTCCCTGGAAATTGAACCCACGACCTTTGTGCTGCTAACGCAATGCTCCACCACTGAGCCACAGGAACATTTTATATCATTTACTTGACTGATTGATCTGACTGAAGCATCTCCACAGTATTTGTGCTTTATACTAATAGCTTTTTGGAAAAAAAGTCTTGACGGACAATCAAAATGGCAACTTCCTACAATTGGTCTTTAGATGAGGATAATGGTCAACCAAAAGTGCAGGGGTCATTGCTCATCAATGATTTACACTCAGATGTGACTGAACAAGTGCTGCATACAATATTCCAGCCATTCGGACCCATCCGTTCTGTTAAAGTCTGCAGAGGCAGAAGAACGAACCGGTCTCGTGGCAATGGTTTTGTGACTTTTGAACAGCGCCATGATGCAGAAAATGCCCTGGTGGCTCTGAATTTTTTGGAGCTCATGGGCAAACCTGTGCGCATCCCATGGGCCCAGTACATGACTGTTAAGGTCCTGGCAAGACACAAAGATAGGTTTGCTGTATATGATACCCTCTCAGACTTTGGGGAAGTCCTGCCGTGCACAGAGGCCTGTGACGGGAACAGCGAACCTAAAGACAAAGAACAGACTGAGCCCAGGGAGAGCAGCTCTGATGAACCAAGGTCATTGCTTGTGAGTAATTTGCACTCAGACGTGACCAAACAAGAGCTGCATGCAATATTCCTCCCATTCGGCCCCATCTGTACTGCACAAGTGTGCAGAGACAGAAGTACTATCAACCACTCTCACGGCTATGGTTTTGTGAACTTTGAACACCACCATGATGCAGAAAATGCCCTAGCGTCTCTGAATTTTTAGGAGCTCATGGGCAAACCGATGTTTATCATGGGGTGCCAAGACACTCAGGCACAATGAAAGCAGCTCCAGTGACAGGCAAGTAATAGACTGGACTGAATCCATTGAGCGGTCATGGGGAAGAAGGCTGGCAAATACTGTGAAAAGTTATTTCAAAACAGTAATGAGCAGTCCAGATACCTTGCTTGGCATCAGTCTGTTGACTCTAGCATGCACGGAGAGCTTTATTAAGAGCCTATAGGACGACTATATGGCTCTAACATGGCACTTTCTATCATGAAAAAAAGACAGGACGGAGCCTATCAATGACAAGTCCTGCTAAGTCCAAAACGGTGAATCTAATCACCATATAGGCAATAAAGAAGAAAGGGGTGATTCTTCAATTTACCTACATGGTGATTAGTCACCCCTGTACATATACCTATCCTTTGTGCAAAATAAATAGAGAGATGATAAATAAATAGTGCAAAACTTTGTGTGTGTGCAACTATTGATACTCATTCACTCATTGTCCAGAATATTTTTTAAAAATGATCAGTTTTGTCTGATGTCAAAAAAGATTTCTTCATTAAAGGGGTCATATGATGCAATTTAATTTTTTCCTTTCTCTTTGGAGTGTTACAAGCTCTTGGAGCATAAAGAAGATCTGTAAAGTTGCAAAGACTAAAGTCTCAAATCCAAAGAGATATTCTTTATAAAAGTTAAGAGTCAGCCACACCTACCTAAAACGGCTCGTTCGAACACGCCCCCACATATCTACCTCACTATGTGGGAAGATTTACATAACACCGCCCAAATGTTCACGCAAAAAAAAGAAGGCGTAACTTTTATTCTCGCAGTAGTATTGTTGTTGCCGCCACCAAATACACAAAATAATGTTCTTTTTAGCAGCATCATATGACCCCTTTAATGTGAATGTAGCCTGTTAGATCTGCTGCGGTCTATGATGTTTTTAATAATAAAGACTAATAATGTTGACAAAAAGTGAAAAATTATTCACTGCTTAACACACTTGGCTTGTTGCGGTAATGTTTTTCCTCTTTTATTACTATATGCTATATTTAGTTGAAAATTCAAACTTTGACTACATGCAACAAATTAATTTATTATTCATTTGCAATTCCTTAGAAGTACTTAATTAAATGAAATAAAACTAATAATGAAATACAATCTTGTATAAATAAGTTATGAATGAGTGATACAATCCATATAGTCCACGTTTTTTTTTTACAGCTGAAGATTTTTTCGCTTGGGTGCAAGATGTTTAAATAGTTTCACATTTCTACTGATAAAAGTATGTTTGGGGACAAAACTCTGAAGTTTCTTGAGATAAACATACAACATCTTGATGCTGCTTCACAATGTGCAGCTGCAGACAGTGACAAAACTATTCGAATTTGTACACGTCCCGAATATCCACCTGTTGTCCAAAAACCTTGTTAGTGACACTTTTTTATTACACTAAAATATTTTTCAGGACAAATAATTACTTTAGTCCTGGAATTATTAAGTATTTTTGAACGCTAGTGGTTTAATACGAGTATGGTGCAAATTGGGTCCTAACAAATAAGTGCAAAATAATAATAAAAAATAAAAAAAGTTAAACTATTAAAAACAAAACAAAATGAAAACAAATATTTAACAAGTAAACTGAATTAATTTATTATTCATTTGCAATTCCTTAGAAGTACTTAATTAAATTAAATAAAATTAATAATTAAATACAATCTTGTATAAATAAGTTATGAATGAGTGATACAATCCATATAGTCCACGTTTTTTTTTACAGCTGAAGATTTTTTCGCTTGGGTGCAAGATGTTTAAATAGTTTCACATTTCTACTCATAAAAGTATGTTTGGGGACAAAACTCTGAAGTTTCTTGAGATAAACATACAACATCTTGATGCTGCTTCACAATGTGCAGCTGCAGACAGTGACAAAACTATTCGAATTTGTACCCGTCCCGAATATCCACCTGTTGTCCAAAAACCTTGTTAGTGACACTTTTTTATTACACTAAAATATTTTTCAGGACAAATAATTACTTTAGTCCTGGAATTATTAAGTATTTTTGAACGCTAGTGGTTTAATACGAGTATGGTGCAAATTGGGTCCTAACAAATAAGTGCAAAATAATAATAAAAAATAAAAAAAGTTAAACTATTAAAAACAAAACAAAATGAAAACAAATATTTAACAAGTAAACTGTTATAACTGCTTTATTTTCTCACCAAAAGCATCATTTTACAGTCACTGCCCATTTAAACGTGAACGTCTTTCAGAAACAACTGTTAATCAGTGCATAGCGATAACTTCAAATAGAGGTGCAAAAAATTTGAAAGATGTAAAAAATAACCCAGCTAAACTCACAAAAGGTTGAATTAACTCTTGTTACCCTGCAGTAATAAAACAAATAAACATGTATTTTTTGGTTCAATATTTTCAACTCCTATGGTTAAAAAACAAGGCTCAATCATTATGCCATAGAGCAAAGGGACTAGGGCAGCAACTTAAAATATTTACATTGATTTGACCGATTTAAGAGGACACTTTTCATCAGTCTGATTTCTTGTGCAGTCCATTAAAATCCTCTTAAGTAAATCACACAGGTTATAAAAAAAAAAATCAGCACTCCAGAGCAGAACGAAACAATGTGTAGATGGAAAAGAAACACAGATAAAGGGTTAAAACAATAAAAAATAAAACCACCAAGGATTTAGAGAATGAAGCTAAATCAAGTGTATAAAGGGAACACAGAAATGATGTACTACTGTAGACCGCATTGAAAATGCATAATTTACTTCAGCAGACCCAAATCAGAAAGATCAACATAAAGAATCGTTTCATTGAAGCCACAAATCCCACTCTTTAGACTCAAACCAGCATTCCTTCCAGTCGAGCAGTTCAATAACATCCACATGTATACAGCCGCTCAAAATTCACATTAATGTTCTTTCACCTACAATCTCCAGAGTTCTTTGAAATCCTGTTGTTTAGTAGAACCTCTTGTTCCTCTCTTGACGCTTCTGAAAGACCACGGCACCAACAACGGCACAAACCACGATTCCCAGCAGAGCGCACAGCAGAAGCAGAAACACCTTCCAGCCAGTGAGGGGCGTGCTTCGGAAATTTCCCGTCGGATCATCAATATTGTCTTTTTTGTGTGAGAAGATGTGAACATGACAAGCAATTGAATGAAAAATCCTCCTGCCAACAGTTTGAATATGTCTGTAACGTCAGCTGTGTTACCTTTCGGCGACTTGAGGAGACTGACACTAGGCTCGATCTTCGTCCAGTCCTGGTTGTCCTCCTCAGAAGTGTGTTCCACCATCAGCTGGTACATCTTCATAGAGATGATGTCATGATTATCTGCACAGAGCAAACAGTATCAGTGAGGTCTGGCAAAAGACATCAGGACTATTGTGGACATCTAGGGGAGATTTATTAGTAGCACTTACCAGAAAGATCTCCTGTGGCCGAAGAAGCCCCAAAATAGTATCCTGTAGGGAGGCGGACACCTCCGATATCAATGCATTCTTTCCAATCATTCCTGTCATCCACATCTATCATAATCTGTGAAAACAGAACATAGCTGTGATATACTTCCATACATATCACCAACCATTTATTAAAGGGGTCATATGATGCGATTTAAATTTTTCCTTAGGACTCTTATCACGAGGAACTCAAAACATCTACAAAAATGGTCATGACTGTTTCCGCGCCAAAATAAAACTGTCAGTAGTCACTGGTATAAAACAATATACAATACAGTTCAAGTTTGCGGAAAAAAAAAAAAAAAAAGAAAAAAACTTTTATTCAGTAAGGATACGTTAAATTGATCAAAAATGATAGTAAAGACATTTATAATGTTACAAAAGATTTCGATTTCAAATAATTGTTCTTTTGAACTTTCTATTCACCAAAGAAAGAAGCCTGATAAAACTGTATCACGGTTTCCACAAAAAAACAAAAAAAAATAAGCAGCTCAACTGTTTTTAGCATTGATAATAATAAGAAAAAAAGAAATGTTGGTAATACTTTACAACAAGATCCCATTAGAAAACACTAGTTAAAGGATTAGCTCACTTTCAAATTAAAATTTCCTGATAATTTACTCACCCCCATTTCATCCAAGATGTTTTCATCTTTCTTTCTTTTGATGAAAACATTCCAGGATTATTCTCCTTATAGTGGACTTCAACGGCTACCAAACGGTTGAAGGTCAAAATGACAGTTTCAGTGCAGCTTCAAAGGGCCCTACACGATACCAGACGAGGAATAAGGGTCTTATCTAGCGAACTGACTAACAATAACTAACAATGAGCAATACATTTATCACAGTACTTATTCATCTTTGTTAATGTTATTTAATAAAAATACAAATGTACTTCATGTTAGCTCAAGTCCATTAAATAATATTAACAGTACAACGTTTGATTTTAATAATGTATTAGTAACTGTTAGAATTATCATTAACTAGGACTAATAAATGCTTTTAAAAATATTTTTATTAGGTCATGAGAACTATTTTAAAAGTGGAGGCTAATTGTAAAGCTTTAACACCATTTCAGCAGAAAGGCTATCTTTGCGAAAACAGAATAAATAACAATAGTCGTACAATTAAAAAGAAACAAAAGGCATTTAAGGCTAATACTAGACAAAAAAAAATCTAAAATACATTCGGGTGATACTTTTTAAAATACATCTATTAAATACAAGTCTATTTACGTTAAAAACAGTACAGTCCAACTAAGTGTAAAGTGTTACCGATATGTTTTTTGAGCACCAAATCATATTAGAATAATCATGTGACGACTGGAGTAATGGCTGATGAAAATTCAGCTTTTCCATCACAGAAATAAATTACATTTAAAAATATATTAAAATAGAAATCAATTATTTTAAATTGTAAAAATATTTAATATAAAAGTAAAATTGCTGTTTTTACTGCAACTTGAGACTTTCAAAAACATAAAAAAAAATTCTTACTGATTCTTTATCACTGTATTTGCATTACCGTCATCTAGGGCTGTGCAATATATCGAAATTATCGAAATATCGCAAATGTACATATCGCAATATGCATAGCAAATAACCATATATATATGACACAAGAGTTATAGAAGTTCACAGAACTGACTCAGCAACAGCTGTGTAAAACTGTTTCATCTGAGCATGTGGCACTTTAAGCATTATCGTATCGCATATCGCATTTTTCTTTAATATCGCACAGCCCTACCGTCATCTTACCGTGAGTCTGCCTTTGGAGTATCTAATGGCCAGGTATGTGTCATGATCTTGGTTCCTGACTTTCACAGAGCAGCCTCCCAATTCAGTAGACCGACCGTCTTGCCTGTGGTCGTACGGCAGGGAGCCGTTATTCACCATCGCAGAAATATAGGGAAACGAGCGCTAGAGGACCAAAGAATATGAATGAAATGTATTACATTGATTTTTACCTATATTTTTGACAGAAAAATGCAATGTAAATTACTAAAGGATGGTACATTGTACCCTTATCCAGCTGTTCCTGAATCAGCTTGTGTAAAACAGAATGATCTAAAAGGTCACTGAAATCTACTAAAATCAAAACAATAAGCACTGTAAATACAAATTATGAAACGCTTCAACAACAAATAATGAATGATGAGGGCAAGAAAATGACATGAACCACATAATGCAGGCAAAACAAAGAAAGCATTGCTTATTTATAGTGTTTGGAAAAATTGTTTGAAAGATTTATTGAAGAACATATAGTGAATAAAAAAAAAGGGAAGGGATAGTTCAAATAAAAGATATTCTTATCTACTCAAAGGATTATTTCTCAGTTTTACATCTGAATGCAAATAATCATATTCAAACTATCCCTTTTAAATCAGTTTCCACGCGAGGACAAAGCCGATGACCAGAAGCAGAACAAACATGCCAAAAATCCAGTATTCCCATAAATACTAGCTTTTTTGGAAAGAGATATCTTTGTATCTAATCTCAAGTTTATCTGATAATGATAAAGCAAAGCTTTCATTCAAATGAAGGTACAAAAACACAAACATTTTACATCTCTCAACTCCCATCCGGAGCCTCATCGTTAGGGTATGTGTCTATAAAAATGGCCAACCCATGGAAATTGGCACTATTGCCAAACACGGTGCCTGCAGAGAAAGAAGGACCCGTGAGTACGGCACACTTACATCCATTCCTTGTAGATCATTACGGAAGGTATCCACAAAAACAGCCAGGCCTACAAAATGGTCTTGGTTTCCAAATACTGGGCCTAAATGAAAGTATGACACAATCAACTGCAGGGAAGAAAGAGCAGACTTACAGATGGATCACACACACGTGTACATGGACTACACACACATACAGTAGACAGCATTAGAACTCATTACATTTCAATTCATGAAATGGTGGAGAAAGTGCTTCGAACGGGATCTAAACCTTCAGTTTTTCTTCACAGACGTACCAGGATGTAGCCTGTCTTTCGTGTACCAAATGGCAAAACCATCTCCATGGAGATTCTTCTTTCCTGATCCATGAATTTTAAACTGCACATGCATCTCCCAATCCTTCAAATAGCAGGGCTGCAGACAGGGAAAATTAACATTACTCAACTTAGTTTTGCATTATTTAGGTGCGTCACATTAACTGTTTTTCTGACAATTTTCGAGATCAACAAGATTTTTAGTTCAGTTTTACTCACCACTGTATTCCAGATGGACCCTTGTTTGCTCCTCTCATCCGGAGTCAGACGCACATACTGGCTGGTTACTAAAGTACTTCCCCGAAAGTCCCACTGACTTGATGGACTCGTTCCAACACCTGACGCAAGACACATCAATGATCATATAATTGTTGCAAAACTTATTTACAGTGTATTGGTAAGTTGAGTGCAATGTGAAGCTTATGAGAACATTCTGAGATAAAAATGAGTCTCATCACATACAGTGGGGTTCAAAAGCATGAGACCACAATGAAAATTTTATAATTCAAAAATGTATTTATACGCTGTTAAAAAAAAAAACTAAAAATGCTACATCAAAAAAAGTTAATTGGTTAACTGTAACCAACTCTTAACATCTACAGTTAAAAAAAAAAAGTTAAAAGTTGTAAGTTAAAACTATGAATCACCATATAATTTTCAATGAAAAAAGCCCCTTTGTGACACATCACATATGATTTTATTTTTTATATTTAAATAGTTTATTTTTGTTATCAGTAATGTACATTAGGGGTTTTGTTTTACATATGTTATTTAATTAATATTTATTCCATTATTTTAGTGTCATGTGTGTTTCACTGATGGTGTTTTGTGTGTATGACCAATACTCCTCTACATACAAGTATTGGCCATTTTTTATGGACAGGACACTCACAATAAACATTATATCACTTTATAAAATCTACTGTTTATATTAGTTGTAAAATATACAGGCATCCTGCAATACTGGAAACACTGTCAGTATTTTTACAGTAAGCTCGCAGTTATTAATGTAAATGAAATTATATATTTTTTTACAGTGCATCTGGAAATACACTCAAAGTATTAGTATTTAAGTTTTTTTAATGATATATAACAAATACAAAATATTTTGTATCTGTGACACTGCTGTGAGACTTTTTGTCATAAGATACTCTTTAGGTCTTCCTCACATAATGCTGGAGAACAAGATCGTCAGGTTTAGCACAAACCTGTGGAGTAAACGTGTGCCTGATAATGTAATAATGTAATTTTTTTTTTTTAGATTTTTGTTCAGATATTTGGACCCCATTAACGTTATATGAAACAAAACAGTCATCAAAGTCTTAACTACGCACTTTTTTTATTTTATTATATAGTATACTGACAATTTGCATGCTCTCCCTTGGAAGGTGGATTTCTTTCCAACCTGCACTATAAAAGCAAACTTTCCTCACCTGTTCAAATAAAGGCTAACTAGTTTTGTTTACACTGAGCTGTCACTGTAAAGACTCGACTGTAGCCTACTATATCCCGAAATACACGTTCCCAATAAAAGACATGAACCAAAGCATTACAAAGTAACTTGGGTGACATCCTAATTTACGTAGTGAACAAAAGTAAAACACCTTAGTGCGTGCAGGAGGCTACAGCTGCTACTCACCCTGATATGGCTTAATGAGCGAGTGCTCCCGCTTTAAGTGCTCCACATTCCCGTCCGTTATATCTGAATATACGGAAGAAAAGTGGAGTAGCCATAAAAGTAGGAGTATTCTGTGGCACACCGGCATTTTACGAGTTGCACTTGTTTGAGGGTGAAGCCATAGAGCTGGGCTTCTTTCTCGTGCCATTTTTAAAGTCTTCCTTCCTCCGCGCCTTCACTTCCTGCGAGGAGACGCGGGCTGTGTTTCAAAACCTAGCGAGCTGCCTGTCTAGACAGCATATTTGGGATTTATTAGCAGCATATTTGGGAGTTATAACCCTTACGAAAATTAACCTCGATTTTACTACAAATTAAAAAAAACAACAACAACAAAACGGTTATTTGTAGTTTAGTACACCACAAGTTAACCATGGTTTTGCCACACTAACCATAGTTTAACCATGGTATTTGTAGTTATACAAATCAGTCCGCCAAAACACACACACACACACACACACAAATTTACTATAATAAAAACCATGGTTAATTTAAGTAAGGGGCTCACTTGGTTTTGAGACAACGTTTTTTTTTTAATGTTAATTCATCATTTGTTGATTAATAAAATACTGTTTGTTATACATATGGAAGATATTTTGAATGATTTTGTGTTGGAGTCCAACATTAACTTTTCTTTCTTAAATGATCAGTAACTGAATAAGCACCTGTTTCACCTGATCTGAAATATGACAGACAATATATATATATATACATATATATATACACACACACATACACTCTCTCTCTCTCACACAAACACAGTGTATAAAGTACCTTTGAAAAATCTAAACGAAATATTCAAAACATCAGAGCACAAGCATTTTCTTTAATGAAAAGGCAGTTTAATTTGAAGACAAACTTTACTGTCATTACAGCCAAGGCACCTATTACAACAATATTTCATTTACATGCATGTTTAACCAGTTCAACATCAAAAATCAGTGCTTGCTCAAGGACCTTGTCCTTATTCTGGCAAATGTCACATAATGCAAATATACAATAAATGCACTTGAAAAAAAAAAAAAAATGAATATATGCCATATTTATAACAAACATTAAAAATGCACAGCATCCTTCTGGCAAATACATACATCATAAATAAGTTATCAGTAGGCAGGAATGCCACACGGATGAGTTTTTGGTTTCTGATGGTTTTATTTTTTGAATCATAGTGCATAGCAACATAACAAATAAAGAGCGTGGTATATTATGTAAGCTTTTTTCCGCTGCAGTGCTCCGCGTGAACATCAGTGAGGGTTTGAGCGTATTCTGAATGCCAGTCCCTCTGGAAAATCTCCTGCATCTGGCTCTGAATGGTTTGCTGGCCCTGCCCTACTGCAGAACCCGTCTGATTCACAACAAGCCCAACCCCTGCCGTCTGGGTGAAGTAATTCTCAGACCAGTTGGAAGTTCCTGTAAAACACAATATAACAATCAGTCATCATAGCAGGATTATAAAACTGACATTCACTTGACTCCAAACTCATATTCACAGCAATTCCTTTGTAAATGTAAACATTGACTGTTTCTGTTGGCAGGTTTTTTACGATGCAGCGCCAAACCTGCCGTCAGGTTGCTGGAATATGGAAAAACATGCAAGTGAGATCATGCTGTGAAATTTGTACATGTCGAGAGGAAACAGCGAACATACCGATGTAAACAACTCGATCAGTCACCATGTACTTGGCATGGTTGACACGTGCAAACGGGATCCTCTGCTGCTCTCGTGTTGAAGGCACCTCAAAAACTTTCTGTGAAATAAAATGTTTTAGACATTAAATCACCAGTGATGGCTGGATGAAAAAAAAAGATGTAAAGAGCACACAGAAACGTACAGCATGAATGTTGCAGCTCAGAGGGGGCTTGTTGAGGACTGATAAAGACTGGAGGAAAACAAACATGGCACCAGGAGAATGACTCCAACAACTGACCAGCAGCTTCACCTCAACACCTCTCGTGCAAGCTGCCTCACGGAGGGCCGAGTCGATGACAGGCCAAAACCTAAATGACATAAGACACTGAAAACATCACAATAATCTTTCACATGCTTTATAAACTGTGCATGCAAATGTATTCAATTTTCAAAGTTACACCCAGTGTTTTTTTTAGTATCGTTGAGATACTACATTAGGTTTTTTTTTTCATATTTTTTGTATTTTCCATTTTCTTGTGTTTTTCTTTAAATGTCTATACAGTTTTTATTCCTTTTTAGTTTTAGTTATCTTTCACATGTTATGTAAACTAGCTAAGCTAAGCTATTAAACACCATGTACATTCAAATATATTACATTTTCAAAATTACCCCCAGTGTTATTTTAGTATAATTGAGATACTATTTAGCTTTTTAAAAATATATTTTGAATTAGTTTTTATTTTGTTTTCCATTTTAATTTCAGTGAATGTTTTGTCACTTTGTTGCGTGTTTTTGACCATTTTTTTAATGTCTGTATTCTTTTGATACATTTTTGATTAAATTTTAGTTTTAGTTATTTTAGTACATCAAAAGAAATAAAAGGAAAAAAAATAAATGCTTCTTTTGCAACAAATTAAAACAAAATAATGTAAAAATCTAATTTAATATTTTATTTTAGTTAAGTAACTTTTTTATGGTTTTAATTTTAGTTAACTATAATAACGCTATAAACTACAATAACCCTGACTGAATATCAAATGCTAAAGATTACCGAATGGGCTCCGTGAACTGGGACATGGGAAGGTAGTCCATCACAGACACATAGATGAACCGCTCAGCATCAGCAATTACTGACAGGATGCTTGAGAGATCGTCAGAACGGCCATATGATGATAAAGAAGGAGGGGAACTCTATAAGAACAAGTCAAAAACCGTCATGTGATATTAAGAATGAAACATGCTAAAAATGCATGTGTCATGTTTAGAAATTAATGAAAATGAACATGATGAACATATACTGACCATGCAATGTATTAATTAAAAAGCATGATTTTTCTTAAGTGAAAAAGGTGGCAATATGACAAAAAGACAACATTTCTACACAATATGTCAAATGAAAAATAGACACATGGAATAAATGAAAATCAGTCAGCAAAAAAGCCAGAGAATAAGTGGAAATGTGAACAGGTTGAATAAAATTATTGCAAAACATGCAATGAAAAAATATTATGAATATGGTAAACATAAACAAGACCATACAAATGAAGTCAACTTGTGAGAGAAACTCAACTCACAGACAAATAGACACGTGCAGGGACACCGTTGAATTTAACAGCTAATGGGTACTTAGAACTGAAGAGGGCAGAGAAACGGCCCGGCCAGAAAGGAGGTAGAGATCCATTCTTCTGAGCTCCAACGTCCCAGTACACGTCAAATATCCGTGAGGCGTCCTGTGCTAGACAGCTGCAGTCTTCCACAGACACTCCAACCTCTTTCACCTATTAGAAACATTGATTATTCTTCTATACTATATGCATAGATATTTTTAAGGACTGATTATTATTAGCCATTTTGATATTATAGACTTATAAACTGCATTGGATAATAAATAAAAAATACAATTATTTAAATAAAATAAATAATAAAAAAAATGTAAAATAAAATATCATAAAATCACAAACACATTTACATGTCAAAGACCTGCATACACACTGACCATGCATATTTGCATGTCAACAGAAACCTTTTGTCCAGTCAGATAATGCTGCACAATGTCACTAGATTTGGACGTACCTGGGTAAGGGAACGCCAATCCATGTTTGCGCTCCCTAAATACATGTGTTTCTTATCCACAACCCATAGTTTGGTGTGCAAAATGCCTCCAGTGATGCTCTGCAGGTCAACTCCCCTGACCTCAGCCCCTGAGAGAAAGCACAAAGCAAGAAAGTACATAAGTACATAACATCCATTCCAAACCATTCAACCGCTCACTATTCTCAATGTATACGTTTTCACGGGCTGCATGCAAATGTGCAATAGGCACGCTGTTGTTGTACCCGTTGCTACCAGTTCGTCTGTGTCTGCAATGTATGGCTGAGGGGCGTTTACAGCAATCTTCAACTTCACTCCATTTGGCTCCAGCTGCTTCAGTTGGTTGAACACTTTTTTGCCCTATAGAAAGGATATAATAAATGAAATGCCTTCTCATATAATCAGAATCAGTATTATCCTATCAGATCATATGCAGGTAACAAATGTTCTAGAGCCTTCAGAGTACATTATTCAACACTTCTGCACAGTGAAATATCTACAACAGATCATACCAGCACAGACGAGGGCTCCGTAAGGCCAAGGTCTGAATCTCGGAGTGTGAAATAGAAAGCACCAATGTGGACAGAGCGGTTTGCTTTGTTTAGCAGATTAGTCCAAGTGTCTGAAATGTTCTGCAGGTGTGGCGAGCCGGAAGGGAAGCTGAGGCCCTCAGGGACACTCTCAACAAGAGTAAGCCTGATAGGGAGCGTTTAGAAACACATTAACATCTCAAACTCACCATTTAAATCCTTAAAAATATGAAAAGGACCCGTTTCCTCACCTACAGTCAGAGATGCATGTCTCTTGAGGCATCCAGAAACTTTCCAACCAGTGCAGCTCCAGTTGTGACATCAGGTGTGACACAGATTTAGGGACTCCATACTGCCAGACGTGCGATGCAAGTCCACCCAAAAGGAGGAGAATGGTGGGCAGGAGACAGAAAAGGGAAAAGCTTCTTCCTTTTGTCTGCTAAAACAATAGAAAATTGGTGATATTAAATTAAAACAAATAGACCTTCTGTTTACTTATGCAAACATCTTTCCAATAAGATATACGTATATCTCTGTTAGTGATGAGTAGAGATTGTGGCTGTTTCATTTCACATATCCTCTTCTGCTGGAATTCTGTTGTGTTTTGATGGCGAAACAAATACTTGTCAAGGCAACTAGTCTCAAAAATTAGTTTACGTATGCAAATCAGAGATCAGAGAATCAAATCAGAGAAAGACATTCTGGTCTGTATATATGGCTTTTATTTTCTTAATATTTTTGTCTTGTAAAAATATCTAAAAATTTACTTGAGGAGCAAAATGACTCATGGTATGTCATTTTGTTTCTTAAGTAAATGTATCTTAGATATTCGTACTGGAAAACAAAAGTAAGAAACTCATTTTTTGCAGTTTGATTCCTTTTTTCAAGGTAAATGTTAGGGATTTAAAAAAAAAAAAAACATTTTATTATTCACCAGGAGAAAATTGCATGTCTGTTGACTTAGAAACGTAATAACACGCCTCTCCTCAACAAGCATGGTTTAGGTAGCACAAACAGTGCTGGATGAAGTTTAATATTTAGGATTAGAGGTTTGTTGAAATCTATAACCCTTATGAACAATAGTATTCTTGCTTTAGCAAACACCATTAATTACGAAATATGATTCACCTCACCTTGGAGGGTGTACACGGTTTGGTCTTGGTGTGTTTTGTGTGAGAAGTATCGGCAGTTTGGCTTCCCTGTTGTGTTTCTTTAAAGCATTTTTTACTATCTGAAGGTTTCTGGATCTTAGCAGTTTCATCTTGATCACTAAGTATGGATCCATCATCCTTATCTGGAACACATTCCACATCATTCCCTGTGACGCTATTTTCTTCTGTCCAATGTGACTGGGATACACCTCCTTTTTCAAAGTCCTCTCTCAAAGGATCTTCTTCACAAGCTTGATCAGATGCCACATGCTGATCAACAGAGGAGCGTGAGCTCAGATCCTCTACGACGGCATCCTGCGCCGACATCTGCTCATCTTCTGAGATGGTTTCTCCGCTTGTGGGTTCTATGACAAGATCAGAGGTCTCATAGACATTCCTGAGTGGGGGTCGTTTTAGTGACATATCAAGCTGATCAGAGTCTTCTGTAATCTCAGGCGTTTGATCAAGAGGTTGATTTATTTTCAGAGCTAAAAGAGAGGAGGTGTGACCCGAGATTTCACCTTGAGGGAGAACATCAGCGAGGCTTGTGTGTAAACGAGCCGATGGGACGGGCAGGCCTGTTTCTCTCCCTCCAGACCCTGACATGTTCACTCTTCCAGCCTCTGTAGAGCCAGCTCCCTCTTTTTGGCTCTGCTGGATAGATCCATCCGTCTTCGGTGATGACTCTGCACTCTGGACGGTGACTCGCTTGCGGCCCAGGGAGCTTTGAAAGGTAGGGATGCGGGACAGCGGTGCTCTCCCTGCTTTGCGGGGCTCCTCTCCATCCTCCTTCCTCTCGAATGCTGCTTTCTCATTCTCTTCCTCACCTATCAAATGTTCTGCTGACCTGAAATGAACATCCTCTGGTTCCTATAGCATAAGTTGAATGCAAAAAACATTATATAATGGGTGTATACACATGTAATGTATATGTAATTCATACACAATCTTCATATGCATGTTATTAGCAATTATTCAATGCAAAGAGTGTATTTAAGGTGTAAATAGATAGATAGACTGTATAATAATCTCTATTTCCCTTAATCTCTGGTTAGCAAGTAGCAATTACTGGAACAAACGTTTGTCTAACAAACCTTCAGAGAGGTCAGACGACAAACTGTAAAGCTTAACCGCTAAAGGAAACTGTTGTAACCTTTTTAAACACTAAGCCAGCAAGTTTGAGACATAAGTTAGCAAGCAAGCTACTCACCATGACCACAGCCGAGACTGTAACGTTTTATCTGTAACGAGTAACTATTTTTAAAAATAAAAATGTGTGAACACAATGTCTGACGAACTGTACGAGGAGATAAACTCGTTATCGGTCCATTTGGACGGCTGTAGTTGAAGAGAAGGAGGTTTGTAAGGGCGATGCTGTCTCTGTCTGCGACGTGGCTGCAGAACTACAGCAGTAACAGCACACAGTGCTGCGGTACAGTGAAGAGAGAGAGAGAGAGAGAGGAAGAAGAACCTCGCCTACTAACGCATACGTTACAAACCACTTCTGACTCACAACCTGTGAATCTGTACGTACTGCTGCGAAACATAACAAATAACAAATAAAGTTATGAAATGATGAGCTCGTCAATTACAGAGGAGTAGCCTACATGTGTAACCAATAACTTAAACCAGAATGTTAATTTGCGCGTCAGTCAGTTTGTGTAATGAAACGCAGGTATAAAAGATGATGACAGACAGAAATGTCAGCTGATGGTGTAAAATTGAACTAAGCGCCGTTTCCTGTTCTCAGTACAGCGCGGTAAAGCAATGGGCGTTTTTTCATGATAGGTCTGCTTCCTGCAATACTGTAAACCACGCCCACTGTATACTGCCCACAGCCGACAAACCACGCCCACAAAGTACATAATGCTATCAGTTTTCGAGATTGCGGAACTCTCACCGTTCCTCTTTCCACTCATTTTAAAACATTTTAATTTTTAAAACTCTTCAGTAATTCTAAAATGTTAGTGAGGAGGAAGTTAGATAAGTGGGCGTGGTCTCGCAGGAGGAGGAAGACGCCTTTGTTTACGTTTTTCATGACTAGCATGTACAGCTAGATGTCGCCAACAGCGATGAGTCGGTTTGATAACGCAGTGCATAAACAAGTGATGAGGAGAAGGATTTATCGGATTTGTTACGTCGACTACATGGCTTTAGTCTATTGTAAGTTAATGTTGAATTTAATTTAGTAATATTTAAAGCAGTTTTTAAAAATGTGTGTCGCTTATTTATGTCAAAACCGGTCCGACCTGTGAACTAGCAAATCGATTTTTAACTCAATCTAGCAACGTTAGCCACTCGGCTAGCCGTTTTAGATCAGTCTAAAGTCAGTTTAATACATATGTTTGATTGTTAGAATTAGTTAAACAGTTTAAAACTATTATAATTTGTGCGGTACAGTCTACCCGGTAGATGAACAACAGCTCTTAACGAATAACGGGCTGTCATCGCGATTGTCAAAAATCCTAATCACATTATTAATAATGTACAATAAATGACTGGTTTCAGACAAAATATGCTTTTGTTTTCGATTAGGGAGATAGTGTTCTTGATATCAGTGTGAATGTTTTGAGTTGTTATGTATTTATCGGATTTGTTACGTCGACTACACGGCTTTAGTCTATTGTAAGTTAATGTTGAATTTAATTTAGTAATATTTAAAGCAGTTTTTAAAAATGTGTTGTCGCTTATTTATGTCAAAACCGGTCCGACCTGTGAACTAGCAAATCGATTTTTAACTCAATCTAGCAACGTTAGCCACTCGGCTAGCCGTTTTAGATCAGTCTAAAGTCAGTTTAATACATATGTTTGATTGTTAGAATTAGTTAAACAGTTTAAAACTATTATAATTTGTGCGGTACAGTCTACCCGGTAGATGAACAACAGCTCTTAACGAATAACGGGCTGTCATCGCGATTGTCAAAAATCCTAATCACATTATTAATAATGTACAATAAATGACTGGTTTCAGACAAAATATGCTTTTGTTTTCGATTAGGGAGATAGTGTTCTTGATATCAGTGTGAATGTTTTGAGTTGTTATGTAAAACCTGGCTGTGTTGACTTTCATTTTTATTTTGCAGGTGCGCATCACAGATTGATTGATACGGGGACTTCTGAGAAATGACATTTCAGACGTTTCGTCGTGTAGTTTGATCCTGGCTTCATCATATGTGACAGAATATTACATAGTAACTAATGATGATTCACGCATGCCTGAACATGCCCGAATTTTGTTTTCCCTTTGTGTTGATATGATTTATCTTGACATTTTACACCAGTTTTGTTTTATTTTCTTTTAAAGCTTTGGTCTATGCATTGTATTATATAATTGTAATCTTTTTTTACATCCATCATCATAATGCACGTTCCAGTTCCACCTTCCCCCATGAAACCAGCTGTGGCCCCATCAGTACAGCTGGGTGTCACGGTTCTTTACACTTGTCTTTATGGGGGTCTGTTTTTAGTTGTATACGTTCAGCTTTGGTTGCTGTTACTCTACCGGCATAAGCGATGGAGTTACCAGAGTATTTTTCTTTTTCTTTGCCTGTTCTGGGCAGCGCTTCGCACAACGCTCTTCTCGTTTTATTTTCATAATGCCCTTGCGGCCAACCACCTGCCCACTCCAGTCTACTGGCTCTTTTATTGTTTCCCAGTGTGCTTGCAGTTCTTTACCCTGAGTCTCTTCAACCTTTACTTCACTCAGGTGAGACAAGTTATAGTGAAAGATGTTTGCATATCTGAGAAAATAGTCCACTCCTTAATAACACTGTTTCACTTTGACAGGAGTTGCTCAAAGTTAGAAGCGTATTCAGCATTGAGCCCAGGAAAGCACTGTGAGTGGATTTCCATACTAGCATGTTAATGGAAATCATCTGATTATTTGTTTAATGAGAATTGTGTGTGTGTGTGTGTGTGTAAACTTTGACTTCTAGATGGGTGGCACGGTGTGTGTATGCCACCATGAGCGTCATCTTCCTGTGTGTCAATATAGTTTGCGCAAGCCTCGGACAGCATGGCGCTTCCGGTGGAGCTAGTGAAAACACGTGGAGCCTGGTTCTGGTTCGGGTGCTGGTTAATGACCTACTGTTCATTCTGGAAGCTGTGTGTCTGGCCACATCTCTGCTCCTCTTAACTCGATCCTCGCACCCTACCACTCCTTATATACGCAGCAAGGTACATCATTTTCGAATGCTTAAAGAAATAGTACCCAATCCTCTGATCCTCTGCAGTGAATGGGTGCCGTCAGAAGGAGAGTCCAAACAGCTGATAAAAACTTCATAGTAATCCACACCACTCCAGTCCATCAGTTAACGTCTGGTGAGGTGAAAAGCTGAGTGATTGTAAGAAACAAATCCATCATTAAAACTTTAAACCATCGCTTCTGGATAAAATATGAGTTTGTAATCCATAATAACGTATCCAACAGTGAAAAAGTCCATCTCCTGTTGTCCTCTCACTTCAAAATCCGCTGACATATTTTTTTAGAACTATTTTTTTTTCTCTTGTAAACAGTGCTTGATCTGTGCATATTTCTCTCCTGATTCAGACGAAAAGACTTTTTCACTGGAGAAGGCAATATTATGCAGGACTCGTATTTTAGCAGGACGCAATTTTACCAGGTTTAAAGTTAAAATGCCTTAATAATTAATTTGTTTCTATAAACTTGCAGCTTTTTTACATTATTTGATGGACTGGAGTGGTGTGGATTACTTGTGGATTATTGTGATGTTTTTATCAGCAAATCTTCATTTTTGTGTGAAATATTCCTTTAACCTCAAACGGCAGTTGCAATCCACTTTTACTTCTGTAATCTGAAATATTATGATATAGTTTAAAATTAACCTAGGAACATCTTTGAATAACACCTTCTGCTAAATTAATGATTAAAATGTAAATAAGAACGTAAATAGAGTCAGATTCGATTTGATGTTGATTTTAACATTTACATCCATTATGATCTGCTGTATCATTTTCAATCTTATTTGCCACTCATGATAAACAAGACAAACTTTGGGACCAAAAAGGTTATTTGCAGCTATTTATTTAGTCTTCTGCTTGCAGGGGCTTTGTCGGACTGCGGTGCTGGGGGCAGGTGTCATCTTGCTCTTCTCTAGCAGGGCGTGCTACAATCTTGCTGTGCTGCTTTTGTCTCAGAATCATAAAGTGGAGGCCTTTGATTATGACTGGTACAACATCTCTGATCAGGAAGCATCTGTACTTCTGAAGTTGCACCTTGACTTTTTAAAGCTGACCAGTTAGACTAGATGCTTGTGATAAAAGGAACCAGTTGGCGGTTTTTCTATAAGGAGTTATTACCACATTTACCTTTTCATCATTTATAAGGGTAACCTTAAAATGTATTAACATATTATTTTTGTGCAGGATGATGATATTCTATTTTAAGTGGTGCATACGGAAGCAATACTTTTGGTACTAACCTTGTGCTCTGATATTTGTCAGTTTATTTGAATAAAAAACTAATTTAAACGGTTTCATTTTATAATTTTTTGTTTACAAATTTATGGTGCACTCAGAATTTGTCTCGTCAGAATCTCAGAAAATACAAAAAAAATCTGAATTTAGAAATGTAATATTTGTGAAAATGCATGAGTTGGTCATAAAAACATAAAAAAATTATCTTAGGTTAATGGTCATTATTATGACATTTGTTTTTTTGTACTTTAGTTTGGAGTGGGTATGATATTTAAATTTTTTTTTAATAAGTCTCGTGCTCACCAAGGCTGCATTTATTAAAATAATTTTTCAGCATCATTACTCCAGTCTTCAGTGTCACATGATCCTTCAGAAATCGTTCTAATATGCTGATTTGCTGCTCAAGAGACATTTCTGATTAGTATCAGTGTTAAAAACAGTTGTGCTGCTTAATATTTCTGTGGAAACCATGATACATTGTTGTTCAAGATTCAAAAGAACACCATTTATTTGAAATAGAAATCATTTGTAACATTATTAATGTCTTTGTTACTTTTAATTAACCGAGTCCTTGCTGAATAAAAGTATTAATTAAAAAATAGCATACTGACCCCATACCTTTAAATGGTATAGTTGATAAACTCACTAGACATTCAAGATTCAAAAGAACACCATTTATTTGAAATAGAAATCTCTTGTAACATTATTAATGTCTTTAATGTTACTTTTAATTAACAGAGTCCTTGCTGAATAAAAGTGTTAATTAAAAAAAATAGCAAACTGACCCCATACCTTTAAATGGTATAGTTGATAAACTCACTAGACATACGTCTCTTGCGAACAATTTATTGTGCTGTATGTACAGATCCTCCTATTAAAACACTTTATACATTATGTACAGTAAGTTAATTTAGATTTTTGGTTGAAGATCATCTTTTACCCATAACCAAAGTTAATCTAAGAAAAAATCTATGATGTAGCGCTTGAAATAATGAAAATACACAAAGAAGGGGAAAACATCAAGTTTTAAGGGCACACAAGAAATCAACAGACCTTGTTCCTCTGAGAGACAGAAATCACATTCAGAGAGGAAAGTCTCAGCATTACTCGAGTCAGACGTCACAGTGGACTTTCAAGGTGCAAGGCTTTTTTTTATCCTTAATATCTTTATGCGTGGTAACCCAGAAACCAGTTCTCTGCCTGAGTGTCTTCCGTACGCGTTACAATGACAAATCCTCCACACAACGGGAAGTGCTTGATGTGCTTCATTTAAATGAACATATAAGAACACATGAACTTTCCTCAGATAATCTGACATCTCAACATGCCAAGTGCCAAGAGAAGCATTTCTACTGTCAAAGTCAATTCACAATTGCACGTTTAAATGGATCACGTCATCAGTGGTCAGGTGTATTAGTGGTCTCCAGTTTACGCAGGCGACGTCGTCTCAACTCGGCGGCATTTGGCTCACCGTCATCCTCATCTTCATCCCCCTCCTTCCTGTCTTTGTCCACTCCTGTGGTTGAGTCTGGTGGAGAAAAGCCTGTAGCTCCATTTACAGATCCATCTATGAACAAGAGAATACAATGACCCTGGAATCAACATACAACCCTGATGCCAGGTAGCCACTTTTAATGGCTACATACTTGTGTGTCACAGTATGTCAGTATATTGATTTAAACAACAAGAACTGTTTCAGTACAATCGTTTTTTTTTTTTACTTTTTATATGAATTTAAACATTTTAAACCTAAAATCAGCAAGCTTTTATTTAAGCGGGTTGCTGCCAAGTAAGTATAGAGGCGCTGCAGAGTGAAGCGCGTCAGTTTCAGTTTCTCAGTTTTGCTCTGAAACCGGAAGCGCACAGCCTAAATTTATGCTTTCAGTTCGAATAGAAATCTTACACAGTATTACTCGATCTAAAACGATGATTGTGCATTAACAGCTGTCAGCCATGTTGGTATGCAAATGAGCTGTTTGAACTTTTACACAGCGCATTTTTTATTTTGGTCACTCTTTTGCACCATTTATGTGCACCCGTTTATATATATATATATATTAATGTTTTTAACATGATCCTTCAAAAATCATAAATAAATATGCTGATTTGGCACCCAATTTTAATTATTAATTATGGTTCTTATTATCATCAATGATGGAAAAAGTTTTTGTTGCTTAATATTTTTGTGGAACCTGATCTTTTTTTTCAGCATTCTTTGATGAATAGAAAGTTCACTGAGCAGCATTTATTTGAAATAGATTTTTACGCAACTTTATACATGTCTATCACTTTTGAGCGGTTTAATGCATCCTTGCTGAATAACAGGATTTCTTTCAAATAGTAGTATCATGGTTTCTATACAAATATTAAGCAGCACAACTATTTTCAACATTCATAATCATAAGAAATGTATCTTGAACAGCAAATCAGCATATCAGAATGATTTCTTAACAATCATGTGACACTGAAGACACACACACACACACGTTTACTTAGCTATCTAAATGGGGACATTACATAGACTTCTGTTGTTTTTATATACAGATAGTTATACACTTTTTAACCTAAACCCACCCCTACCCCTCACAGAAAACCTTCAGCATTTTTACAATTTCAAAAAACTGTGTTTACTTAATTTTTTATAGCAGTTTTACAAATGAGGACGTCCCCAAATGGAGGTTTTTGGTGATTTTGTCAGGTTTTGCTCACTTTTGGGTACAAATTTGTCCCCAAAATATGGTTAAGTAAACACACACACACACACACTAGCTTAATCATTCAAGAAGTTGTGGCATCATTCTACTCACCGCTCTGAGCCTCGTTCTCCTGACTGGGAGTTTCCGTGTTGCCCGTGGAGGAAGAGGACTCCACATTCACTGATGTACTCGTCTCACCAGCGTTGGTTTCTGATCTTGGAGGACTAAACAGAAAGTAAAAAAAGAAAGAAAATACGGGGATTTCAGAGGTAGGAACTTTTTATCAAACGAACCTCAAGCCATGTTTGCATACCTTAATGTAGCCACCGTGCTGAGGTAGTGATGAATGTTGAGCATGGCGGCATCCAGCAATGTGTGGATGTTGTGAAGGCACTGCAACCTGGCTTCCAAACCCCGCCTGCCCTCCTGCTCCAGTTCTCTGAGCTCGGCCTCTGACATGGTGGACAGAGTCGATGGTGGCGGTGGCATGGATGACACTAGTAAACACAGGGGTCACAGATTACTCAAATATATCTTGCAAAAGCATTTTTTTTTCAATGATGCATGATATTATAGTGCCGCATTTTGCCCACTCTGACATACTAAAGGGTGGAGGTGGAGGCATCGGCAGCCATGGAGCTGATGGGAAAGGTGGAGGCATGGAGAAGGGGAATCCAGGCATTGCTCCGGGAGCAGCAGAGGCACTGTCTGCATTCGGCTGGGTCGAGCTGCTGGCTCCTGATTCTATCCGACACAATGTGAAAATTATTATGAGAATCATGGGTATTCCAGCTTTTCACAGTGAGGTAAGATAAATAAGAGCTGCTGACCTGCTCCCTGGGCCTGTGTTGCAGCGGTGCTGGTCTGTGGAGCGTCAGTAGCTGCCTGTGCACCTGGAGCAGCAGGAGGAGGCGCGCCTGGGAAGGGACCCCAAAAGGGAAACAGACCAGGAGGAAACTGAGGCATCATACCTGGAGCAACTGCACAGAAGAGTAACCATGGTTTACAGAGAACAAACAGCCACGTCAGCAGATTAATCGGCCAGGTTTTGATGTTTTTACCATTGACAGGTGGAGGTACGGGGGCATTAGCAGGAGCAGCAGGGGCAGGTGCTTGTGCAGGAGCTGGGGCAGGAGTCTGGTTTGGCTGGGACGCTCGGAGGACATCCATACGACACGTCGGACACGTCTGCTGTCTTTGGAACCATGAGCGAAGGCAACTACAATGAGAGGAACGAACTATTCAGAATATGCATGCAGATGTCAACACTAAAGAAACCTGAGATTTTTTTCCATAAGCAGAGGAACTGAACCTTGAGTGAAAGATGTGGTTGCACGGCAGTTTCTTGGCTCCAGTCACCATCTCTTCTCTGCAAATGATGCACACATTGTCGGTGGCTGTGCGCGTGTATATATATATATATATATAATGAAGAAATTAATACTAAAAATTTTACACCGCACCGTTAATAAAAATAAGAAAAATGTTAAAATAATTCAAACAATAACACTTGCACATTATAGGGCATTTCAGATTATTTCAGAGATACTGAAAGTAAATACAATTTTAATAATTAAACTGTAAAAACTAATTAATAAATTCTAAAAATGTTAAACATGACAATACTAAGAACAACATTAAATACACAATAAATAAATACTAACTGAAAATTAAAAAATTACAAAAAATATTACACTGCACTATATTAATAAAAATAAACTAAATAAATAAAAAGAAAACTCTTAACAGTAATTCAAACAATAACACTAAAAGATATTTCAAATTACTCCAGAGAGATACTCACAGAGTATTCATATTACGAATGGCTCGTCGAGACATGATGGCGTCTGTTACTGCCTTCTTGAATTGCCTGAAAAGACAAACATTTTGCACACGACAAAAGATTAATACAAACTGTTCTAACTGTTGACAAAACATACCAGCATAGCTGGAATCTGATGATTTATCACTCACCGCATTGCGAGATACATGGGTCGAATGGCAAACAGAGGGAAGGTGTGCACTTTTATCATTATGGTCATGAACGCCATATACAAAAGCACCTTGATGAAACCTGAAGGATAAATGTAACATCAGTCAATCTGTGAATAAACATATTAAACACTGCACAACATAAAAAACACTAAATATACAATAAAAATAAATAAAAACATTGTAAAAAATAATTAAACTGAAAAAAAAAATAAAAAAAGAGGGAAGGTGTGCACTTTTATCATTATGGTCATGAACGCCATATACAAAAGCACCTTGATGAAACCTGAAGGATAAATGTAACATCAGTCAATCTGTGAATGGGCTATTTGGAAACATATCCCATGCTATGGTTCTCCAGGATGTACCTGTAAAGAGCTCTGTGTAGAGCATGTAGACGGCCTTATTGTCCCATGGATTCTCACTCTGCAGATCAACTGTATGCAAGGTGTACTTGACGAAGGTGGTGAGGACCATAGTCATCAGAATCGCATACTGAAAGACAAGCAGAAAGCGTTTACGGTACATCCACACCATTCATATTCCTGTTAAGCCATTGTTATTTTAAATCTCTAGTAGTATAAAATATATTCAACTGCTAAGATGACAAGCAACAAGTTATGGGACACCATGTGAGAAGGTTTAGGGTCAGTGGGCTTTTCATTAGTATCATTCATGAAATTTAGTTCTGCAGGATCTCCTTCAGACTAAAACTAGAATTAAACTGATGCTCACCTCAAATCCAAAAACCAGCTGCACTGACGCTCCTCTTGTTATAATGCTGTGACACGAATGATTGACAAACAGAAAGTCTAACACTGCCAGCAACACCATCAGAGCTGCAGCAGAGAGAAAAGAACATTAGTGACACGCTCATGAAATGATGCAATACCACCACGACCGTGAGTCCAAATAAGGCGGTCTAAAGTCAAATGCCTTGAAATTCAAGATACAGGTGCAGCTCAATAATTTGCATGTCCGGAAAAATGAGTTAGCAAAGTAGTTTCATATATAAAAGGGAAGTCAGAGATATATTTGTTGCTACAGAACACAGGCCACAGCAAATCCAGTCATGAATTACTCACAGAGAACTCTGAAGTGAAAGACCCATGAGATATTTGGACTCCTTTCCATCTAAAAATAAGATAAACAATGAAAGCCTTTTGTTTAAAAGCAAAAAAATATGTAATAAATAAAAAAATATATATTTTTTTTCAGATTAGATGTAACCTCTCAATGCTCACATCTAAAAATAAAATATGAAAACATATTCAAAAAATAAAAGATTTTTATAATGAAATTAAAATATAAAATCTAATGATACATATTTTTAAAATGAGATGTAACGTCTTAGTGTTTTCATATTTTGTCTGTTAAATGTGAACATTGTTCAAACGATAATTTAATTTGATAATAAAATAAATATAAAATGTAATAAATACATATTTTTATAATTAGGTGTAACCTCCCAATGTTAATATATAACAATAAAAGAATAAAAACAGTATTAAAAAAATTAATAAAACAAATATAAACTGTAAAAAATATTTTTTTCCCCAAATATTATGTAACCTCTCAATGTTCACATCTAACAATAAAATGACATTATATTCCAAAACAATAAAATAAATCTTATATACACACACATGTGCATATATAATTTATCAATAAAATACAAATATAAACTGTAATAAAAAATATTTTATTTTTAACAATAAAATATGAAAACATTATATTCCAAAACAATAAATTACATCTTTATAATAAAATAATAGTGATTTTTTTTTTTTAACAAACTGTTCGCTCACAAAGTCCACTCTGTCTTCAGCCAGCCAGTGGAAACACTTGAGGAAAAGCAGCAAAGTGAAAAGGGCCACAAAGCGAGGAGAGAAATCATCCCTGAAGACTGTAAAGGCTAAACAGGTCTCGGTCACCGCGTACCAGGAGCGTTCAATCAGGTGCTGAAAACACAAACAATGTACAAATAAGAATGACAAAAAGTCAACTTTCTTTTGCCTTTGCACACTTTGCAAATTTAGACACGAACCTCCATTTCAGCAGCTCTCAGTTGCCCAAAAAAGACCTTCCGCATTAATTTCCCCAAAAGGAAAACCAAAACGAAAGCCTGAATGTATAAAACCTGCCAAAGAAATAGTAGTCAAATCACAGAGTTTACAGTGCCTTTCCATAAGGATCTGACACCGACAACAACTTACTGCCATGCTAGGACTGCTTTTAGTGAGGTATACCACAGTGGGGTAGAACTGGTGCTTCATGAAGTAGGCATGAGCAACCACTGCGCCAGTCAGCACCAAACTGGTGCCTGTTGCAAGAGCGGCTCGCACCATCTTGCACTACAGAGGAGAGAAAACAAAGAAATCAGAATGGACTGTTCTCAAAACGACATGAGATGAGGGCAAAGACATTTCATAACACCGTGACAACATCAGTATTACAACACCATTCAGATGCAGAAAAAATTTATGCTAGTCTGGAAAAAGACATTTCCAGTACACTAAAGTGAAAGGGCCCAAATTACAGTATGTATATGCATTACGCATCAAGACCTATAATACATATTCTAAGAGCATAAATTAGTTAAATTAAGCTTTATTTAAATTACATAGTATTATGTTTGTATATTAAATGCTTGGCTACAGACTGTTTGAAAGCAGCACCAATTAGCTGAACAGTTATATGAAGGCTACGAAAGACAATATGACAGCAATAGTTAATCTACGATAACTTGGAGATAATAAACACTAACTAAATCCGCCACAGCATGTTTTAATAACCCGACCATATGCTGATATGCATCAAGTCTGGCCGACTAACATTAGCTAAAGCAGTCCTGACCCGCAGTGTGTCTCTCCTTCAGTCGCAGGAATCCGCTGTTTCTGCTTTAGAGAGGTGGCCTATGTTGAGTTCTGCTTCTAATAACCGCGTCTTGTGTCTATCCGTCCATCTAAAGCAATCGTGTCGCCTCCAATCTCTTGTAGACGCGGCCGCTTGACGGTTACGTGTTTATTTTTCGCTTGCTCTCGAGAAAGGCCACCTCACTTCCGGTGAGCGGTCAATCCTGCCAGTGGAGTGAAGACAGCGCAGCAGCTTCGAGATGACTGAACCGAGCAGAGTTTTGGTTTCAAAATAAAAGCTTACGAAACTTTCATCAATCCAGCTAGACAAGTTTGTTCGTTCCCACGAATAGGTTCTTTCGTTTCAGAGAACCATTTTTAATGGACTTTTAATACGCACAGCCAGGTACATTACGATAAACAAACAAAAAATAAGTGGGTACAAATAAAATGAAGTATTAATTTATTACAAAATTAACATTTTACAGCTTTCTTATTTTTTAAACTTAATATAACTTTTTTTGGTATTGTTGAATTTTTGCCTTTAAAACAAGGCTCACATTTACATTAATTTATCTAGAGCTGTCAAATGATTAATCGCGATTAATCGCTTCCAAAATAAGTTTTTGTTTACATAATATATGTGTACTGTGTAGGCCTATATTTATTATGTATATATATATAAATACACACACATGCATGTATATATTTAAGAAAAATATGTTTTGTTTATATATGTATATATATATATGTAAATATTTTTATATGTACATGTGTGTTTGTGTATCTATATATACTTAATAAATATACACACATTAGCAAAAACTTTTAATTTGGATGCGATTAATCGCAAGACATGACATAAGTGGAAAAAACGAATAAAGATTCTCAAAATACAGTTGAAAGCTGGGCATGATGTAATCTTTAAATGAATAAAAGTCTGTCCAAAAACAACCCGAATAAGGACAACTCCAAAATAAATGAAGCCACAAAATGTACAAAAAATATCATTATCACAATATAGACAGATAACTTCAAGATATAATCATTTTAGACACACTGTCCGAGTGCTATTGCTTGCTCAATCAATATAATTGTATTTTTTTTTTTTTTCATTTTGTGTTTTATATTTTTGATTGAAAAGTAAATACATTAATAAAACGACCCAGTCCAACCGGGCGTTATTGCGTTTTTAATGCTTAGTTGTTGTGGAGAAACTGTAACGCTCCTCAAATTCACACTGGTGATGTCTAAACGTTTCAACTTCTGTATTTAGAAAGCATTTTGGTCTGATTGCTCTATGATTGAGAACAAACACAGAGATACAGCAGGCAGATTCTATTCTATTCAATTACTAAAAGAATGACTTTAATGTGGTCTAAACTCCTGTTTTATATCCTAGAAAGCATATCGTTTTGATGTGAACAGCAACATTTTCTACCACCTTGGTGTAAAAATGTACAAAACTATTCACAGGTAAGGTTTTTTTTTGACAGGAACTGGTACTAGTACTAAAATATGCCATGTCTTGTCCAGTAGAGGGAGGCAAATAACAGACATCATGGTCCAGTTTAGTCTCCATGAGCACTGATTCCACTTGCAGAAATCTGTTTGTATAAAACAAGTACAATCATGCAACACTAATGAAATCTACGCACTTCTGTGTTTTCTGTCCTGGAGAACACGGACACTTGCAAGGACATATTGTGCTAGCCACCAGCTCTGGATTTAAAAATTACAAGTCTCAGTCCATATGGCTCACATGTACTCTAAGAGAGCAACAGCTTTCATTTGTAATCACAAAAACATATCAAATGAGCACAAATTTATCAGATAAAAGAACTTTATTTAAAAGCAGTAACTTTGATTTGCCTTAAGGCAACAGATGCTATAAAAAGGAAACATTTGTAATGAGCTTTGAGTCTAACAGTAAACATATAAAGGGAAATATGCCTTGTGAATAACAGGGATTAGACAACATACCAATTAAAAAGATTCTCATAGAACTAGGAAATTGCCATTTTCAACTGGTGTAAAGTGAAGTAGAGATACATGAAAGCATGTCAATTTCATTACTAGATTACCTACAGTTAGAGAAAATCAGTCATACAAGCATCATTTTAAAACAATTGCAAAAAAACAAACAAACAAACAAACAAACAGGAAGGCAATTGCTAAAGCAGTAGTTAGTCCATTTTGTGTCACTGCCTAGAATTTTCCTCAGCTAGATGTGCTTGTAGCCCCAGTTCATTCTTCTCGTTCTGACTGCCGCAGGATCCGGTCACCCTTCTGCAGGTAGTGTAAACAGTTCAGCCCTTAATATCTCCTTTTCTTTCAAAAGTGAAGAAAAAAGAAAGAAAAGAAAAACCAAAAAAAACAAAAAAACACTCTCCCAGCCCAGCAGGGCCCTTCATTATGAGACAGAAGAGATGGGGTTCAGAGGAGAACCCATTTGTGTTAGGACTTTATCCAGCCATTGGAGTGGACCGTGAAGATGCACTTCTATCCAGCAAGGTGTGCTCGTCACATCTTGTCTGTGATACTCTGCACCCCAGCCCTAAAAAAAAAAAAAAAAAAAAAATTAAGGAATAAATTTATATAGTTTAAATAATACACATTTTAACAACAAAAATTAAATGTGCTTTGATCAAATATGCTCACATATTTCTGCTTCTATATCCATTCACCTAGTCCCCATTTTAAATGCCTAACCGTAACATCCATTTTTGCCTGTTTTTAGTTAAGGTATAAAGTTACACAAGGATAGATCTTCTACTAAGTTTTTACTCCCTGAACTGTTAAAGGTGAATAACCATCTGAAAACTTCTCACTGGTGGTGACACTCGTACCTTTACAAAGCTCATGCGGATGGTGCACATCTTGGTGAGCTCGTAGACGGCCTCGAATCCGTGGTTGACAGACTGAGCGAGCAGCTGAGCAAATTCTTGGTTGTTGAAGATCTTGAGGCTGCAGCCGCTGGGGATTTTGCAGACAGTTGTGGGGTGGAAGCCATGATGGAAGTTGCAGTTTCGACTCTGGACGAAAATGCTGGTGTCACTCAGACACTCTGCATACACTTCTCCTCCAACGTAATACAGGTGGACACCTGAGGGAGAAGTGATCATCGTAAATGGACTTCTGAAATATTCTATAGAGTAAAACGCAAAATAATGAATATCTGGCTCAATAAACAGCTGCACATTCTGTGGAAGATTAGAAAAAGACATCTTGTAGGTCTTCCTGTTTTTTATTTCAATAGTGAATCATAATATAGTGCAACGATTCACCATTGTAATTGAACACGTTTGCTTTGAGAACTTTTATTTAACTTTTTAGGTGTGGAGATGATTCATTGTTATCACTGTAATATTAACACAACTGTCTTCATTGTTATGTATGAAAAAAAATGTCTTGCTTTTAAAGGGCCATGCACACCAAGGACAGTAACGATGATGATAATTATAAAAAGTAATAATCTAATTTTATGAGAATAGGGAAGTCCACACCACAGCTATAACAAGAGCAACAATTTCATTCAAATCACTTTCAAAACAATTTTTATCCAGCTGAACGCTAAAAACACTGGCAATCAGATCTACCCGAATTTAAAGATCTCGAGCATTTAAATTGGTAGACAACAAAACTACAGCACATACTTATAATAAACCATTAGATGGTGATAACGCCATATAGTTATCTTATTTGGTGTGAAAGGCTGTCATTATAGGTCATGCTGACAAACCTTTGGTACGGTGTTATTTTAGTATTGTTATACTATTGTAGTTTTTATTTATATTCCAAATTAGCTTTTATTTTTATATTTCTAGGTTTCACAAACTTTTTTGTAATTTTGTGCTTTGGTCATTTTTATTAGTTCATTTTTTATATTTCTGAACTGTTTTAATAGTTTTTTTTTGTTTTAATTATTTCAATTAGTCAACTTCAGTTAGCTGACAAGGCAACATTTCTAATGTTTTATGAAATTTTTATAACTTTTATAACTTATAACTGTAAATTATAACTGTTTTGTAATTTTGTGCTTTGGTCATTTTTATTAGTTCATTTTTTATATTTCTGAACGGTTTTAATAGTTTTTTTTTGTTTTAATTATTTCAATTAGTCAACTTCAGTTAGCTGACAAGGCAACATTTCTAATGTTTTATGAAATTTTTCACCTAATATTTAGCTTTATTTCATTCAACAAAAATGTTTTTAATAGTTTTAGTTACTGATAACAACACTGTTTTGCTGAAGGTTAAAGTCACCTCCCACTGGGTTTCCAGGGCTGAGTGAAATAAAGCACAGTTACAATGTACAAGATCTTTGTGGATAATAACTGCATGCATACCTTTGCCAATGTGGCGGCGAGTGTTTTCAATAGTGGAGTTGCGATTGACGTTAGAGAGCAGGCCCAGGCAGAAGCGGTTCTTGTTGTTGGATGGGTCAGTGAATCCATCAACCAGCACACTGGTGGAGGAAGCGTGGTAAGCCTCTCCCACACGATTATTCAGCTCATAGTACACAATAGAGCACCAGTGACTGGGCTCCTCATACTCCACTGGCTGCACATCTGAAAGACGAAAATAAAACAAGACCTTGAGCTTAAGCCATCTATTGTTTCAACTTGCTCAGATACTTCACCACATCAGCTAGATAAACATTCTGGAGAGATTAGAGGGAGATACCAGGCCAAAAGGATTTAAAGATTACAACAGGCAAACGGTGTTAGAAATTCAGGCTGTCATGATGGCAATGTTTTTAACTACACAGGTTGTTAGTGTGACTTTGCTTTATATAAAAAAACAAAACAAAACAAAACAAAAAAAAATTATTGTCAGGAGTTTTCTCAATGCTGTCTAATCAGATCGTCTTATTTTGGTCTGCCGCAAAACAAAGTTGTGTTTCCAAAGTAGCAGGTTGCTACAATGAGAGCTTCTGAAGAAAAACTAGTCATTCGATTTGCTAAACGCCCCCAAATGAAATGTACAAAGAGTCAACTGTTGTTGGTCATTTTTCTACAGTAATTTCTAGGCCTGGGTTAACAATATTGATTTCTTTAATTAAATTGATTCTCATTTTGATGAACCAATATCGATTCTTAAATCTCAAGATCGATGTTTTAGTCAGTGCTGTTTTCTGCTGATATATGAACAACACTTCACTAAGAATCATTTGTAGCATGCCTGCCATCCATCCACTAGTTGCAATGAGCTTTGCATTTTGTTACTTTTGATGTAAAACAAAGCCTCACCTTTCAAATCCTTCTGTCAAACTCTCAGAATTCAAACAATAAATGTGGTTTAGACACTTTAATATGCCGTGAAAAACCAGCAGGAAAGACGTTAAAACTGTTTGTAAACAACATAATGCAATGTAATTTAACTCTAGAGAGAATTTTGCTAAATATAGGCATATTACATATTCAGTTTATTTTTGTCTTAATGTAGGTTTGAATAAATCCATGACGGAAACAAGTTATGACAGCCACCGTTTAAATGTTTAAAACCAATTGGAGTAGAAACAAGTATATTATTAAACGCTCATAATTTTTAATGGTGTGTTTATTTAAAAATAAAATAGCAATTTAATTTTTGGACTGTTGTTAAATTTAACCTCATATATATTTCCAGTTTAAATGGGTGGGGCTCTTGGCAAGAATAGCCAAAATGTTTTCACTTTTATGCATGTAGTCAAAAGTCTGCTTCTGCAAGGCCATTGGCAATACAGGCCAATATTTCCTCTATAAAACAAGCCATAGACAGACAGACACTTCTGTAATGATGATGCTCAGATTTGAGGGAGTTTTTTGAAATATGTTCTTTGACATCACACCTGGACCACTTCTGAATAGGATGTTAATTAGGGATGCACAATATTGGATCTTTGCCGATATCCGATATGCCGATATTTTTCCCAACTCATTTTGGACGATACCAATACCGATATATTTCCTTTTGTTTGGAAACAATACCAAGTCTCTCCATTGTTTAAAAAAAAAAAACATTACACATTAATGAATAAATCCGTATATATATAAAATTATTTAATTTACAAGTGTCATGTTTGTGATT
>NW_015654511.1:444743-450347 GCF_001515625.1 Sinocyclocheilus rhinocerous
CGCCAACAGTGCCCCCTACAGATTAAAACTCCTTACCGAATCGGCATTAGGACCCGGGGGAGGCTGCCGCTGCACGGTGCTATTATGGTTTACTCTATCATACACCGAATGTGTCATTCTGTACTTGCTTTCTCAGTTTAAATGCAGCAATCCAAAACAGTCAATCACCATTCAGGCAAAACTTTGCTTCAAGAATGAGCCACACTGCTGACGTGATCTAATCACTAGCACACCCTGAGCACATGTGAGTTAACGTATTCCTCTTATCGGCAAGACATATCGGCATAATTTTTCATATCGGCCGATGCCGATATTAACATTTAAAGCCATTATCGGCCCATTCCGATATCAGTCAGATAATATCGTGCATCCCTAAAGTTAATAGTTTCTTACCCCCTCTGGGCATGTTCTGAGGAACCATGCTGCTGCCAGTCTCCATGGACTGAGACCCGTCCTGTCCCATCTGTTCATCTGGAGGCACATAGGCAGGAGGAGGTGTATCAGCTGGTAAAGAGACACCATAGATAGATAGCGGTTACACAATGAGGCCTGCTGCAAACAAATGGGCTTCCACTGCAATCCCCTGGAGCCTGAATTCTGATGATTCTTTACAGGAAGCCGCTTCGCATCTTATGGAAACCTTTTAGTGTCAGATTACGCAATATCGTTACATCAAAGCAGACTTTTTTGTTGACAGTATTATCTGGGCAAGTTTAAATATGTGGCAGGGCGGTTTATTATTTGGACACATATTACTTTAGCATATTTACTTTATACGTCAACATCTGTTTTACCACTAAATAGCAAACAGAACAGCAAAATATATTTGAATGCAATATCTTCCAGAAACGGTTTATGACTAATAAAAGAAAGCACCTCTGGCTCTAAAAAAATCCTTGGAAGACGTTATCTAACGCAAGAAGAATTTTAAAAAGGCTTGACAAGTTAATGTTACTACTTTCGAGATAAATTCAATGAAGCCAAAGAAAAAGAGCACTGTCAGATTGCTTGTCTGGTGGATCAGTTTTTTTTTTTTTATGAACATACAAGAAACAAATTTATGCTGTATTTCCTTTGGATTTCACTGTAGAAAAACAGATCCATCTGAATGAATCATTATCACTACTGAAAGTTTGGGGATGGTAAGATTTAATGTTTTTGAAAGAAGTCTCTTATGCTTACCAAGGCTGCAGTTATTTGATAAAAAAAAAAAGTAAAAACAGTAATATTAGCCTGAATTCTGATGATTCTTTACAGGAAGCCGCTTCGCATCTTATGGAAACCTTTTAGTGTCAGATTACGCAATATCGTTACATCAAAGCAGACTTTTTTGTTGACAGTATTATCTGGGCAAGTTTAAATATGTGGCAGGGCGGTTTATTATTTGGACACATATTACTTTAGCATATTTACTTTATACGTCAACATCTGTTTTACCACTAAACAGCAAACAGAACAGCAAAATATATTTGAATGCAATATCTTCCAGAAACGGTTTATGACTAATAAAAGAAAGCACCTCTGGCTCTAAAAAAAATCCTTGGAAGACGTTATCTAACGCAAGAAGAATTTTAAAAAGGCTTGACAAGTTAATGTTACTACTTTCGAGATAAATTCAATGAAGCCAAAGAAAAAGAGCACTGTCAGATTGCTTGTCTGGTGGATCAGTTTTTTTTTTTTTATGAACATACAAGAAACAAATTTATGCTGTATTTCCTTTGGATTTCACTGTAGAAAAACAGATCCATCTGAATGAATCATTATCACTACTGAAAGTTTGGGGATGGTAAGATTGAATGTTTTTGAAAGAAGTCTCTTATGCTTACCAAGGCTGCAGTTATTTGATAAAAAAAAAAAGTAAAAACAGTAATATTGTGAAATATTATTACAATTTAAAATAACTGTTTTGTATATGAATACATTATAAATTGTAATTTATTTCATGGATTGGCAATGCTGAATTTTCAGCAGCACTTACTCTAATGCTGATTTGGTGCTCAAGAAGCATTTCTTATTATTATTTAATAATTATCATCAATGTTGAAAACAGTTGTGCTACTTTATATTTTTGTGGAAACTGTGGCACATTTTTTTCTGGATTCTTTGATGAACACAAAGTTTAAAAAGGAAATTTTGTAACATTATAAACATCTATACTGTCATTTTTTATTAATTTAATGCATCCTTGCTGAATAGAAATATACATTTCTTTTAAGTAACACCAAACTTTTACAACGTAGTGTTTAAATGTTGAATTGTTGATGCTGTTGAGACTGCGCTAGTGATAAGCTGACACAAAAAGGAGCTCATATTGTAAAACAGTTACTCGTTCACAACGTATACATCAAAGCTTTAAGTGCTTCCATCATTGTGAAATATTATTACAATTTAAAATAACTGTTTTGTATATGAATACATTATAAATTGTAATTTATTTCATGGATTGGCAATGCTGAATTTTCAGCAGCACTTACTCTAATGCTGATTTGGTGCTCAAGAAGCATTTCTTATTATTATTTAATAATTATCATCAATGTTGAAAACAGTTGTGCTACTTTATATTTTTGTGGAAACTGTGGCACATTTTTTTCTGGATTCTTTGATGAACACAAAGTTTAAAAAGGAAATAGAAATATTTTGTAACATTATAAACATCTATACTGTCATTTTTTATTAATTTAATGCATCCTTGCTGAATAGAAATATACATTTCTTTTAAGTAACACCAAACTTTTACAACGTAGTGTTTAAATGTTGAATTGTTGATGCTGTTGAGACTGCGCTAGTGATAAGCTGACACAAAAAGGAGCTCATATTGTAAAACAGTTACTCGTTCACAACGTATACATCAAAGCTTTAAGTGCTTCCATCACTTAAATCACTGAGGCAAATCTGATGCTGCAATCAAGCAATTTCTATGAATAAAACCAGCTTTAGTTCTAACCCACAGCGCTATAAAACATTTGCTGTCCTTCTGCCTGAGTGCACCCAGCCTACGGATGCAGGCATCAGCAAATCACTCGATACAGAATAGAGGGAGTGTGGGCCGGTGCCAAGTGATGGGCACCCAGCAGCAGGACTGAAGTCACCGGGCTTTGGTGGGCTGCTTAGCTGGCATTTCCATTGTTTACTGACAGCAATCGACACTGCACAACTCACCGTCATATCACAGGTTTATCATTCAGCATCACACATCCGTTTGCAATCGCAGCAGCAAAGAAAATCAACACATCAGTTTGCCACTGGCAAAAACATCCCAAACGAACTAACAATTTCATGAGTGGTGTTGTGGGTACCTGGCAGCTGGAAGGGGCTGGATGGCCCAGAGCTTGCAGGAGAGTTGGGGTAGGTGCCGCTGCTGGCGGGGGACGGAGGGTAGGGTGAGTTTGGAGAGATGGGGAAGGAGCTTCCTCCGCTGTGCTGCTGGAAGGACTCTGGGAAGGTGGCGTTGAGAGGCATGTGAGGCTCATTGTGACTCAGGTTGCGGAACTGCACCAGCAGACTGTGCTGAGGGTTGAACTCGCTGTGTCGTGGCACCAACACCGGAGGAAGTACTGAGAAAGGATAACAGTATTTTAAACATCCTAACAGATCATTCTGATTTAAATACTTATGGCAGAAAAAAGAATCCTGCATCCTTGACATCTGTGTGTCGATTGGCCGGCTTGTGCCACAACAGGCACAACAGATCAGTTTTCCGGCTTCAACAGAAATGTGTTTTCTCTCCTGAGTGACATGTGACATCTGCCCTTGAAAAGCTCAATACAGTGCACATCTCAATCTAAGCAGAAGGCAACAGAGGCTACAGAGATCAGAAGGCCTCTGGGGACAAAGGATATCTGATAGTCAACACAGTCTATACCGCTCGATATGCAGAGGAAATAATAGGCCACATCTCCACACAGGGGACATGTATGTTGACCAATTCACTGTTATTTTGTCTGTTTTTTTTTTTGTTTGCTTGCCATCAAAGATAGCTTCTCAGAAAAACACTTTGTTGACAAGACAGACGAAATCAGTTTACAAGGATTTAATGTGTGATTGGTCAAATATATATATATATTAAACTGCTAAGGCTAGTGATATTCCGGTTGAGGAAAAAAAATTAATACTTTTATACTCCGGAATAAATTATATTTTAAAATATATTATAATAGAAAACTTATTTTATTTGTGATCAAATAAATGCAGTTTTGGTGAACATTTTATTTCTTTTAAAAATTAGAAATAAGACATTTCTTTAAAAAAAAAAAAAATATATATACAGGGTTTTTCCTGGGTCAAAAATGGTCTTCGGTGGTGGCTGACGGTCATCCACACACACACACAGTATTAAGTTCCCTACCCACGTGATCTGCAAGCCCAATAATGACAATACATTTAAAATAAATACAAAGAAACCGTTTGTGATTTTTGCTTATCCTATTTATTCATTAAATAAAAAAAATAATCACTGTCAGGACAGATAAACAAAGTGCTTACAACTACTTTACATGTAAACGTCACCATTAACAAAGTAGTTAGAAAAAAAAAAAGAATTGGTCATTGTTTACACTTGGTTGCTCATTGTTTATTTATTTTTTTCTGAATCGGACATTAGCTAACTTGGATGTGATGTGTGCTAATCCCAGCTGTTAGAACATCGCAAAAGATTTGTCAACATGGAAAACACTTCATCACTGGATAGGATTTTTTTTTCGTTTATTGAAAGTGTGGTTTATGTCAGCTGCATATATATATATACGTTTGGGGTCGGAAAGAGATATATATATATATATATATATCTTTCCGACCCCAAACGTTTGAACAGTAGTGTACCAGTGTTATTTTAGGGTCATTGAGATTTTTTTTTTTTTTATATATATATATATTTTTTATTTTTTGTATTTTCATTTTAATTTGTGTTTTTTTTTAAATGTCTATATAGTTTGTATTATTTATTTTATTTCAATTTTAATTTTAGTTTAGTAATTTTAGTACAAACAAAACTAAACGAAAATGAGTAATGTTGCTTTGGCAACTAGCTGAAATAAAATAAATGTCAAGGTTTGTTTTTTTATATATATTTTAAATATTTTATTTTATTCCAGGTATCATTTGTTTTATTTCAAGTAACAAAGATGTTTTTATGGTTTTAGTTTTAGCTAATTATAATAATCCTGCAGTGTACTTTTATTACATTTCCATTAGGGCTGGGCGATATGGGCAAAAAAAAAAAAATCCCCGATTTTTTTCACAAAAAATCCGATTTACGATTTAAATCGATTTTTTCCCCCCTACTTAAAATCAATCTGCAGATGACAAAGAAATTGTTCAAAACAAGTTTTAACTCGATTTTGTTTTGATTTTCCTTCCTGGGATTTGATCTGGATTTCCCCCTTGGGGTTAAAGTGCAAACAGAAACAACAAGCCAAAAAGACAAGATGGCAGGCCCTGCCATTGTAAACAGTGAAAATGCAACATAACATAACATAACATAAACTGTAACATAACATTCTTATCATACCGGATACAGTTTGTAAATGTTTGTAAGACTGTAGGTCAGTGGTCTTCACAATTTTTTTCATGGGAGCCGCACTGATAGGGCAAAGTCAATCAGAGAGC